>NW_006262274.1:11270422-11271640 GCF_000493195.1 Citrus x clementina
ACTTTACCATTTATGTTATCTATTTATTATTAATAAATCCCAAATTTTTGGTTGGATTTCTGTAGTGATGGTTTCTCAAATTTTTGGTTGCTTATTTCAACTATTATTATTGAAAATTGAAATTATGGGTGCATACTTCAAATTAGATTATCAAATGCGTTCTTTACGTTAATCGTTATCCAGTTTGTGGTCGAGTATTCCTAATTGTGGGGTGAACTACCTAATTATTTTCTTAATAATTTATGGGCTAAATATTCCAACTCTTTTAAATGAATTTCAACTTTCATATGGAAGTTAAAGTTTTATTCGTATTTACCAACTTAACCATCAACTTTATCAATTTTTTGTTAATAAATTCTAATTTTTCCATTGCACTCCTGTACTATTTTTTTCCTCACATTTTGGTTAGATATTTCTACTTTTCCTACTGAATTCTAACATTATGGGTACATATTTCAAGTTAAATTATTACAACCTTTTTTATGTTAATCTTTACCCAATTTGTGGTGAATTATTCCTATTTATGAGTTAAGCTACTTATCTCTTTTCCCAACAATTCATTGGTTATATATTCTAAATCTTTCAACTCAATTACAACTTTTGTGTGGAACTTTTAAGTTCTATTCATATTTACCGACTTTGCCATTTTCTTTATCAATTTCTTGTTAATAAATTCCAATTTTTTAGTTTGATTCCTCTACTTATGGTTTCTCCGTTTTTTGGTTTGAGGTACATACGAAATTACAAAATCAGTATTGATAAATGAAAATTTCATTTAGGCGGTAGTTTTGCCGCTAAATGTTTTTCCATTTTGGTGGAAGGTAATTATTTGAAGTGACAATTGATACTGTTGTGTTTTTTTTTTCATATTCTATTATTGAGTTAATCCGACTTTGAATTATAGTTGGTTGTAGCGACAATTGATTGTGTAATGTCTGTACTGTTAAAAAATTTTGTAATAGTGATAAAATCCTTATACCATTCCTTAAAAATTTTAAATTATCAAAATATCTCAAGTTTAAAAGGACAAACACGTAAATTAATAAATTATCTAGCCATAAATGATAAAACTTGTACCTAAGAATAGTATTTCTCTTAGTTTTTATTTTTGCTTTCAGACTAGTACTTCTTTTAACTTTTATTTTTAAAAGAAGTATAAAGCCAAAATATAAAATTATTTTCTTCTTATTATTGAGTATCTATCTTTACAACTCGTAC
>NW_006262274.1:11271821-11327507 GCF_000493195.1 Citrus x clementina
ATTTAATAGATTACTGTTAAGTAGCTTTAACCTTTTAAGACAATCCACACTATATAATTATTTACAAATGAGCTCAATGTTGGATTAAGGGCTAGTTTGGTAATGTTATAACTTGTAAAATAATCGTTGGTAACTGTGTTATAGAAACAATTACATGTGAAAGAATCAGTGAAATATTTGGTATAATTTATTTTTAAAAGTACTGTTAGTTTTAAAAGCGGTTGTATATATTTGGTAAATCGTACTGTTAATCTACAGTAAAAATGTAAATAACTAAATTAGACATAATATTGGATGAAATTTATTTCAATATTTATAAACACACACACACACACATATAATATTTCTCAATATGTATATATAATTATTTGATAACTAAAATAAATATTTTATAGTATCAGTATTTTTATTTTTTATTGTGTTGTCTCAATATAATTGATAATAATAATAACAATAATCCTTTAAGGTTAATGATTTTATTTCCTAATAATCAACCAAAATTTTGAAAGTTTATAATATATATATGGGGCAAAACTATGGTGCAACTGTGGTACCATACCACAGCTGCATCCATCCATTGGATGCTATATGATGATATATACAAAATCATATTAAATGTAAAAGTGATTCTCAAAATCAAAACTTGAAAATCTACTATAAAATTGAGTAAATTTGCCAAAAATGATTTTTATAAAAATTTACCAAATATGAAAATTAATTTTTAGATTTTCAAATCACTTTTAAATCTCCTAAAAAACAATGCCAAGTGAGCCCTAAAAATCCGATTACAAGAACTTGTTCACTTGATACGAGATCGCAATATGGGTCACTACCCTCCGTAAGGGGAGTGACCTCGCACATGTGATCAAAACACATTCAATTAATCTCAATGAAAAAAGGATTTTATAAGAAAATTTCAGGAATGTCCAAAGGTCTACTCCACAAGTCATAACATTAATTACTCAACAATTTCACAGGATGAATTGCAACTGTACTCAACTTATAACAACTAATAAATTAGGTTAGAATTAAATTCATACGTAGGTTTGCTTCAATTTTTCCTATTTTAATAGACAATCCTTGTGAATTCTCCAAAAAATTGTGCTCCAAAATAGCAGTTGTAGGTAAATATAAAACTCAAATTTGAAGCACAACGACAAGAAATGTTAAATTCATAATCTCTTTTAAATAATAAAAGAATTTACAAACACTTGATTAAATTGTACTGTAAATATTAGTTATGTTTCTAAATGATATTGAAAACAACAATATTTTATGAGTAATTACAAAATTTGATACCATCAAGAATATAATTGCTTTTCGGTTAGGTAAGAGTTGGATGGAAAACTATATCCTTCCCACCTTTTCGTAAATTGGTTAAGGTTTGAAACTCTATATTTACATTTCGGAGTTGATTTCCTTTAAATGTAATTTTAAAAATTATATTTTAATCAATTGTATTTTTACAATTACCATATATATAAATTTTTGACGATTGCTAATCTTAAGTATATGTGCACCCGTGGACATTACTAGCAACATTTATAATTGCTAATTTTAACAAGTAATACTTCTCAAAAATATCAAAAATGGAGGTGGGAAATAAAAATATCAATTTGTACCTGTCCGTGAAAAATTAGAAATTTTGAATTTGATTGACATTATATTTCCCGTAGAATATATCATACTGCCTAATCTGAAATAAAGGCAGTGGTTTTTATTTTTATTTTTGTTTGAGCTTTTGTTGAAAATGGAAGTAGTAGTTCAAATTAATTTCACCATGCAAGGAATATTCATTTTTTTTTTTGGTTCTGAGTGCTCAACAACCAGACATTCTAGATCATTTTTTTTTCAAGTGCCCAACAACCAAAAAATAACACTCCAGTGACCTTTTCGACACTCATGCATGCATGCAAGCCACAAAGGAAAAATAAAAGATCACTTAAATTTAACAACGGAAAATTGAATCTACAAAGATATAATATCTGTAGGATTGAACATCATTAGTCAAAGCAAAGTAGATTACAAAAGAGTCGAAACCCTTCAACATCATAATTCATCAAAATCTGAAACAAAACAAAACCAAATTTAAGCTACAAAAAATTCAATAAGTAATTTTACTGGAATTTTAAGACAGTTATAATAGAGAAGAATTAACAGAGATATAGCCCTAAATACATATCAAGTTTCTACAATTAGCCATCTCTGACCGATAGTGCCTAATAACAAATGGTCAGAATATGCAACCTAAATACACTACCCTCGTACACAAAAAAATAAGAGGGCATCCAGGAGCACGAAATGCATCTACAACACCATCTTCTAAGGCCACACATGGCTCATCTGCTTCTTTAGGTGAATGAACTGACAAAGGTTCTAATAAACAGTTACTCGACTACCTAACCAAAAAATGATTAGTATATGCTATACCAAAAAGGTTTTGTTACAAAAAAATTCAAAAACAAAATGGCTTCGAATACCAAAATATAAAAGTTGCCATTCCAAGTGTAGTGACACCTAGTTCAAAACACAAGCAGATGATTAATAACAAGTTTAATTGGTCTACCCAAAACATCATAACTCACTAAAAGAAATAGAAAAAACAACTTAATAACAATTGATAAGCATAGGACATAAGATCAAAAATGGGAATGACAAGCGACTTAACATACCTTTAGAGATCATAGTAATGTTTTTAATAAAGCCTCGGACGGTGTCTGGTTAAGATTAATATTTCTGGCAGCTTTTCTTAATTCTGAAGTTTGTTTACAAGGGGCCCTTTGCGAGTCAGCAGCACCACACTTTCCATATCCATTGGAAGCATCTTGCATGAGTTTATGCCGAATATCATTAAGTGGAGATTGTGCTGGATAGAGTGCCAACAGGATGCGAGCATAATCCGAATCGTGCTAACAAAAAAGAAACACTAATTACAACAATTTCTATATGCTCACAAGATGAATTTATATAAAAATAACAAAGTCCACATAGTTCACGACTCCAGTGGTTGTTACCTAATTACTAGCAGCAAGCTTATTTTTTCACAAAAGTAGTTGACTTGCAACATATAATAATGCTTCTTAAATATAAATACTTGGCCTTTTACATATGCAGATTTTTAACAATTCACATTTTTTGTGCTTGTTTACTTGCTAAAAAGTATGCCTTATTGCTTTCAAAACTAGATATCTTCTAAAAACAGCTTGCTTAATACATCCTTAAAAGGAAAAAAAATTATCAAGTACTCCTAGTTATGCCTTAAAAGTACTCTTCATAAAGAAAACTTTAATATTTATTACTTCTTTGCAGTACTCCTCTGTTATCATTGTTATTAATCTAAATACAGAATCATTAAACATAATGACTGATAAATGGTCTGAAGAAAGCATTGATCATGAACTAAATATCAGAATCATCAATGTTCAAGATTGAAAAAAAAAGCATATACCTGATAAGACTGGTCAGCAACAATAGAGGGATTGTCCATATATTTCAAGGTGTAGTATCCACAATCAAAATCATTTGGCTGTTGTGGCAAACCAGTTTGACGACCAAGTTGAAAATGCAGAAAATTGAAATTTGAACCAAAACGAAGTCGAGCCTCTCTAAGTAGCAAAAAATCCAGTGAGGCGAGCTGCCAACATCAACCAGAATAAGTGTTAACAAAATTTAGAATGTTATTTAATCAAATTCCGACTAACGCACAAATGTAGTCAATCCTCCTAAGAACATACAATTGTCAATGACTGATTAATCATTTTTTCTCTTTGACTGAGAGATTCCAATGAATCCCAAATATCAGCAGTTTGACGAAGAATGTCAATAACAAGCATGTACCAATGAGCTTCACAATGTACGGGCACATAAATCTGCAGTTGTAGGAGAGTAAATACAATTAATGGCAAAATGTTTTGTTATCAAGTTAGTAAAATGAAAAAGATACCAAGGAACTTTGTAAAAATACAAACCACAAACAGTTCATTAAAAAAAATCATGTTATGCGCTAAACCTTTTCACAAGTTTCCAACTGGGGCATGTAGCGCTCTTTGAACCTAGAAGCTCGAAGATAGGGTTTTAGATCACCCGAGTCACCCAATACAACTTGCTTTAAATTTAAGTGGCACAAATTAAAAGAATAAAAACATTTTGTTAGTTGACATTCTACATGATCTCATTTAAAGAGTAATGATTGAATTAAAAATATTTAATTTCTGGTTATCTTACGGAATAATATGACGGCAAGAACCAACATCGAGGAGAGGTGATATCCTTTTGGGCCTCTTCAATAGTCTTGTACTCTGCGTACATAGTAATAATCTGAAATTTTTTTTAACAGTTGCGACCAAAGTGGAACATTAGTTAAGAGATATGCACATATATACTAATTGAAAATAATGGCATCATTAGTATTGAATGAATCCTAAATATTATACATAGTAGGCATAGAGTATTACATCACCATCAATCCATGCTCTCGGCAGGAGGGAATGTATACTGCTCCGTGTTATGCTGCTGTATTCTGTACGGACAACAACATCCCTTTATCATGAAAAAACAACATTATTACAATGAATAAAAGCAAGATTAAGAGATTTATATCTATATTCGAAACAATCTAGCCATTTACAAAAACATTTCATTATTACTAGACCATACATTTCAGCCAACTTGTCGTAAACAAGGTAAAGAATAAGCTTTTTTTCATCCTCGGTAAATGGAGTGGGAACTGAAAATGGACCAGCAAAAAATCGGGGTTGGGTAGACTTGAGATTGACATTCTTTTCTTTAGAAGTTTGAATATGCATTCCCTTTGCAGTTGATTGTATCATCACAAGACCCTCCTACAAAAGAAAAAAAATTAAAATTCACATATTCTGAGGTAATGTCACAACATACAATTATGATAAATATAAAAACAACAGTAACAAAGACACTTTAATACCTTAGAATCCTTAAGAATCAGTTCTTGTTTTCCCTTGGACATTTCCATTTTCTTTGAGGGTAATGCATCTGTCTTTTCACAATCCATAGCCATTTCTAATGTCCTCAATATTTGATATAATTGTCGTTCCTTTGTGTTTAAGCTGGAACCATCATAAGGAGAGTTTATCTTATCATAACCTCGGGCTGAACTTTCATTTGATGAGATTTCAATAAACTCAGCCCCAACATTATTTTCTTGCGCAGACACAAACTCGTGGGAAGGAGTTTTAATGTTATCTGTGGTAGGATGATGGGCATGAGGAGCAACTCGGTCCATAATTTGCCTTTGATGTAGCAATTCTTTTAGCATTTTAGTTTGGTCAGATATCGCATTAGATAAATAATCAACCTTAAATGTCAGTATCCTGATTGAAAGTATTTGTTTCTGAATTATTTCTTCAAAATTGAGATGTCTAACAACTTTTGATCGAGAAGCTTCACCGGTATCAGCGGTACGCATCTGAATCTGTTTAATTGAGCAGATAAATGATATCAAAAAATAAGGATAATGCCATTTCTCACACATTATTATGGTAATTATAATGATAAGCACTCTACAATAAAATTTACCTTATTACTTCCAATCCCTCCCCGAGATCTCAATCACTTCATGAACCTCTTCACCATTGATTCTTTCCAGAATGTCACAGGAGTTTTGGTCCCATCAGGCTGAATGCAGTTGTATGCAACATTATGGAGGTAAAAAATCTGTATAAACATATTATAGTTAAGAAAATCTGTATAAACAGCCGTCCATGACCAGAAAAATGCTAAAATTCAATTATGAAAATCATCTTACCTGTAGGAAAAGAAGAGATCCCCCAACATATGTAGTTTCACAATTCTTATATTTGCCAATGGATTTTGCCAGCCATTTATAACAAAACGAAGCCTAATTAAGTGATTTAACATTGAGAACATCGTTGCACGGATGCAAGAACAAATGTGATATATAACCACTTATTGGGCATAACAACGTGGCTAGTGCAAACAAAGTAAACGCAACCTGCTCATATCAAAACTACTATTTGTAAAATGAACAATAGCAAACATGAATGAGTTTGATAAATGGCTGATATGTGCTCATATTTCACAGTAACTTCAAATGTTTTATACAATTATGCATGCAAATATTATAGAAAAAATACAAATGGTGTCAGAATAGAATATAATATGAAAGAAAAATAACAGATATTCATGATTTAATATAATAATGGGTGTATGCATAAATGTGCCAAAATCAACTTTGTTACAAACCTTGAAAATCCAGCTGGTTTTATCTTCTTGCTTTATAATATCCTCAAGCGTCTTGATGTTGATCCCTTTGACTGTTGATTGAAAAATATCTTGTAATTCAGCAATATTTTCACTTGGTCCACCCAATTGTATTGGTATACCTCCATCTTTTACACCCATGACATCTGAAAATGTTCTGTGGCACAGTTTCAAATTTTGACCATGAAGTTCAATAATGTTGCATTCAGGTTTGAATTGATCCACCAACCAACGACATAATTGCCTCCTTAGTCGACCACATTGGATTTCAAGTAGGCTTCCAAATCCTATATCTCTTATTGCATTTTTGTTGTCTTCTGATAAGTTACCAACAAGAGAACAAAATCGGTCAGGCGCACACCTAGTTTCCAAGGTTAACTTATTTGCCTTAATAATTTTTGATTCATTGTTATCCGAATATGCATCTGCACAGCCAATCCTTTCACATTGCTTTTTGTGACTTGCCTTATGTTCTGCTGAAAGTTCTCTGTTGGTTTTCCTAGTGTGTTTCCTCAACTATCACAAAAGTAATAAAGATTAAAAAAATTTACATATGACTTCTCAAAAGCTCTTCTCATACTAATTTTAAAAAAATACTAATTTGTGACTTGCCATTAATGAACATACTAATTTTAAAAAATATCTATACATATACTGACCCCAATAGTGGTAGACAAATTAAAATTATGACTTCTCAAAAGCTCTTCTTCATCGCTGCAACTGCATGACATTGAATTAGTAGTTATCTAGTATGCGTGTCGGATAATAAATGAATATAGTTACTTACAAGTGAGAGACAAATCCATATGTTGAAGATTTAGGAACTGCATTTTCATTGTTTACTTTCGGAAGACAAGTACTACTCTTTTGTAAGTTTATTGATTCTCGTTTACGCTTGTGTAGCTGATTGTCCATCCGTTTTCCTATGTAAAACATTGAAAATCCATCCATTAAAACCTATAACATTTTTAAAAAAAAATTACTTATTTCATTCTATTTATTTTACCAAAATTTACTTTCCTATTTAAACAATATACTTTATTGCTGCGTTTTAAGCTTTTTCTTTTTCATTCTCTTCATATGAATATCATATAAACACATGTTAATTCTTTCCCCCTTCGGTCAGCATATCCCCACACAGCTTATTAGATTATACCCTTCAATTAATAAATTCTTCTCTATTAAAAAATTATACCAATGGTTTAACTCGCAATTCTAAAGGATATGTGGTAATTTGGTAAGACGTACCTGTTACAGGAAGGTTTCTTTGAATTAGAAATCTCCTTACATAGTCTCGTTAGTTGAGGTTGTTTCTTTTTGAGAATAAATTGATCTGTTTAAAATGCAGACTTCATAAAGACATAAAGACAATAGGAAAAATTTTCAAACTAATTAAGAAATTACCTTATAGAAAGAGAATTTAATCACGATTCTAAAGGTATTCATAGATTTGAAACACGATAAATAACACAACAGTAATATGAAAATTCGTACCATTAGTTTTCTTTAAGCTGCAGGTGAATTTCTTTAACTACATTTTTGTTCTGGGCGTTGATTGAGGCTGATCCTTCGTTGATTGAGCTGATTCTTCGTTGAAATTATACTATTTAGTGCTGGTACTTGGGCGGTCAATTTGTAATTTTGGATTTGAGAAAGAGATTCAGAGAAAGCCGACCAACTTCCAGTCTCACCACACCATCAATTTTTTCATTAAAAGGGGATAGCAATTGAATGCCCAATTGCCTGAGCTTTAGAGACAGATGAAAAGAGAACGGGTAAAAAAAATATCTTATTTATACCACATCTCAATCAATCGCAACTGATACTTTCGGTAGCCAACATTAGCCAAAAAAAATATAATCCGTTGGATTACTTTTGAGTGCGATCCAAAGGCCAATTAATTTTTAAATAAAAAATTCAATAACGATGTATGTGGTGCAGCGTTGTATTACAGGTGGAGCCTGAAAATAAGTCATGTACTTCAAATTAGAGATTGTTGAAAGTCTTGTCAAAATATTCACACACTTTTAGTCTAGAAGAAAAAAGACTCAGATGTGATAACAAATTTTTTTTTTATTATGTTACGTATTTAATAGAATAACTAAACACTAGTTGGGCAGCCATGGTCTCCCTTCAAACTATACCCATTCGTAACCCTAATGCCATAACCTAATCGCTGTGCATTCTTATCCAAATTTGTATTGATCCAATGCTTGTTAAAAAAGTTTTACTCATCTTAGTTTCTACTAATATATCATTGACTTGCATAATAAAGTCTATGGCTTTCTCAGGCAACTAAAAAAATGAATTTCTCAACATGCCTTTTGTTATTAGCTTGCAATAAATTTTGTCAATCACAAAAATAAAATAAAAAATTATTAAACAATGTGCAAAACCACAGTAGTTAATTAAACTAGACTTGTGACACATGTCAAATTTAGTCCACGTGTCAGTCAATGAACATGCCACTCTTTTGCATTTATCACATCACATTTGAGTCTAAGCATAAAAAAATGGAGACGACAAATAAAAAGCAAAGCAAAAGCAAGCACACAGAGGGTAAGAAAATGGTAGCATTGAAATCTCTAAAATCTTATGGACAAAAGGATTAACATCTCTAAAACCTCACCAAAGGACTTCACTAATATGCTACTTCCAATAATCAATCACCAAGAGTATTATAAATTAAAACTGAGTAAGAAAATTGCAGAGCATCTTGGGCAAAAAGGGGTTACTATTAATATTCCCAAATCAATTCTTTCAATATTCATCAAGAATATTATAAATTAAAATTGATTAATATTGGTTTGAGTTTATCTTTTCCTTGAATTACGATGCATCAAAGAGCTTGTAACTGCTCATGCTCATAGAATTGCATCTAACAAATGAAATCTCTCAATTCAGAACTGTCATGCTCTTTATTAATTGTGCCCTTATGTGGATGTTCCCCATTAGTGAGACAATTAAATAACACCATCCTAAGACAATCACAATTAAATTTATTTGTCGTTGGCAACCATTTTTAGAGTTCAAGGGATCGCCAACCCACCGTACCTATAATAAAAACCAAATAGTAAGCCTACAACACGTTTGTAGTAAAATATGCTAACAAACTTATGGAGAATTGTATTACTAAGCAATATATTAATTTCATAGAGTTGTGACATCAAAAATTGTCTCTTTTTGCCAAGTAAATCACTCCCAAACTATTACTTTTCTAATTAACTATTGAATGTATGAAAATGTTAGTATTATACCTATTATGTGCAGGCAGTTCTTAAATCTAACACAAATGATGTTAGATTCATATCAATTTTGGCTTGCCACCTATTAGTTCCACTTTTGAGTAGAATATTTTCGTGCTTCAAATCACCATGTGCAATTCCCTACTTATGGAGGTAGATAATAAACAATTGATATAAACAATTTTAACTACTTTTCTCTCTAACTATTTATACAATTACAATTAGTTTGCATCTCTATTGTATCCTCAAATGAACAATCCTTTTGTCAAAATTTTATTGACATTTGAAAAAAATTGGTTCAACTATATGCCCACATCAATATCTTGATAGCTTCATGATGCTCCTCTTGTACACCTCTCCAAACAATCAAGCTATACTTAATATACCAATTTCTTGAGGTTCACATTAAAGAATAAAGTGAGCTCATGTAGATTGCCAGTCCATCGAAACTAATCAGTAAAATATCTAAATGTGGACATTGTGATAAGAATGATATGATATCTACTCATTGACTTTGTTGTATTTCTAGCATGACTACCAGCTATATAACTAAATTATAGATATAATTTGTGTTAGCAAGTCTATTAGAGAGTTAGTAGTGAACTTGTTAGCGTCTGTTACATCAAGTTTGTATACTATAAATAGTGTGTTATACATAGATTCTATATTTATTCAATTTTAATAAAACTCTCTATGACTTTGTTAATTTCTTTCATTATCTATTTTGTTTTCCTTTTTTTTCTTTCAACCAAACCCTAAACTCAAACCTTAACGAGAATCAAAAGTAAAAATGATAAATAAGACAATTAACAACCAGATTTAAAGTTATTTGTATTTCGTCATGCTTAAGTTCCCTCTTAGTTCACATGTTGTATTGATAAGACAATTCACATATCCTATGGATAGAACATGTAAATGTTGATATTGTGGCAAGATAAAAAGTAAAGATGGTGATAAGAAAATTAACAGTTAGAGTAATTGCAGTTTACACTTCTCTAAACTCGAATAATTTCCAAACTCTAGCATGGATTGAAAATTAAATCATGTACTTCAAGTTTTTGAGATGTGGGATAGTCTTATCAAAATATTTGTATACTTTTGATTTAAAAGAAAAAAGTCCAACAAATGATGGCCTAAAATGATAAATTATGAATTTGTACACTTTTGATCTAAAAGTAATAAAAGCCAGAAAATGAGCACCTAAAATGGTGTACTACAAATTCATACACTTTTCCTCCTACAATGGCATCCAACAAATGAAATCTCTCAGTTCAGTACTGCTCACTCTTTTGGTCGGTCATGCCCTCAAGTGGATATTCCTCATCGGTAAGGCAATAAAATAACATTATCTCAATGCAGTAACGATTAGATTTGTTTGTCAATGATAGCCATCAGTAAAGTTCAGTGGATTGCCAACACACAATGCCTATAATAAAAAACAAACGGTAAGCTTAAAATATGTTCATAGGTAAATTATGCTAACAAACTTATGGATAATTGTATTGCTAAGCAACATATCAATTTCACAAAATTGTGGCACCAACAATGGTCTCTTATGCCAAGTAAATCACTGCAAACTATTACTTATCTATTCAACAATTGAATTTATGAAAATGCTTATACTATACCTATTTATGTAGGTAGTTCCTAAATCTTAATATAAAATCCTAAGTGATTGACAGTTATGACATTCTAAAATTATGATTTCTTTCCTTGAAATGATGTTATATTTATATCAATTTTGGCTTGCCACCTATTAGTTCTGCTTTTTAGTAGAATATTTACAAGATTCAAATCATTGCACAGTCATGCCAATTCCAATCGATAAACTAAGCATAAACATTCAATAAGTATAATTTACTACATAAATAATTGAATATTCAGTTTACTTACTCAATTATTTCTTGAAAATTAAGGACGAGACCATGGATCTTTTTTTTTATGCTATTGGGATTTGGACAGTGTCACTAAATTTAGATTTTTCTTGAATAAAAAATAATCCTGAAGCCTGAAGTTGCACTATTTCATATATATCTCTAAATGGTCTTCGTGATCTTTGTCTCAAAAAATGGACAATCTTTCCCTCATAATTATTCTTCAATTTATCAAGATTATGGTTTAAATATCTTTCAGAATCTTTTGGTAATATTTTAACACTTGCCCAACATTCTTCATGTGTGCCACTGTACACAATTGAGCCCATACCCGAGCTGCCAATTTCTTCTTACCAATTAACCTCCATTAATGAACTGCAAAGAGAAATCAGAAAGAAATTCAGTATAAACATTTCAATTCTAGATGTGTATAAGAATTAAGATGAGATAGAGAATTTAAATATAATACATAAATACATACATACATACATACGCACACACACACACATACATGTATGTATATATATAAATCCAAAATAGTCATGACCATGTTCTTTCTTATTACTCCTTCTCCCTCTAAACAACATCACTGTTACAATCTTTATTTTAATTCATTCTAAATTTGTTCACCATAAATTCTCATAAATAAATAAAAAATCACTCCAATAGCAAGAATGATAACAATTAACGACAACCATAATAGAGATATCAAACTGGGTCAAATTGGGTTATTTGTCCAACCACAAAAATATTTATCATTGTTGCAGGATTATGTTGGGCCTGCTTATATTATAAGGATTATCTTTTAGTAAAGTAGGCCAATCTTACCATATAAAAATTACAACCAAGCCCTAAATGTTAGTAAACCCATACAATTCAACAAGTCCTAAGAATAAAATATATAAATTAAAGATGATGGTAAGACAATTAACAACTAGATTTGATGTTAATTGTACTTCTCTATGCTAAAATCTAGTGTCAATTAAAAATTAAATCATGTACTTCAATTTTTTGAGATGTGGAAAGTCTTGTCAAAATATCCATACACTTTTGATTTATAAGTAAAAAGACCAAGAAATGACGGCCTAAAATGGTCAACTATGAATTCGTACACTTTTCATGCACTTCAATTTTTGGAGATGTGGGAAGTTTTGTCAAAATACCCATACACTTTTGATTTAAAGGTAAAAAGACCAAGAAATGCTGCCTAAAATGGTAAAGAATTTATACACTTTTGATCTAAAAGTGCAAAAAACCAAAAAAGAGCACATAAAATGGTATACTATGAATTTGTACACATAAAATTCAACAAGTGCTAAGCCATAAAATCCAATTAGCAATGTTAAACTAAAAATTGAACATGTCGATAATTTAGGGATACTTAGCTATTTTCTTGCCATTTGAATAAAATAGGAAAATAGCATAAATCAGGAAAGTAGATTATTCTGATTTTATGGTCCTAAAATTAGCCCTAGAATTACTCTCTTGTTTTCCTATTTATTTTTACCAATCACTATCTTTGAATAATAAGAAAGAATTGCATAGTTTTGTCTCTATGTTTCTTTTTCCTATTTGCTACATGGTATCAGAGCTTTACGGTTCAATCATGAATTACAAAGCAGCCATGGTTGGCTCTAATTCGACTTCGTCCGACGCTAACAGTACTGCGACATCATCTGAAGGGATTTCCAAGCCATCCCCAATTGTGCCAGTCAGTGAAAGCACTTTGCAAATAACCATTCACAAGTTAAATGGTAAAAACTGTTTAGCGTGGTCTCACTCTGTGCGTTTGGTGATTGATGGCAAAGGAAAACTTGGATATTTAAATGGAGAAGTCAAACCTCCAACCATTGATGATCCCAAATTCCTGCAATGGCGATCAGAAAATTAGATGGTTACTATCTGGCTTATTAATTCCATGGAACCAATTTTGGGAAAGTCGTTCATGTTTCTGCCAACCGCTCATGATTTTTTAGAGGCTATTAGAGAGACGTACTCTGACCTAGAGAATCATTCTCAACACTCGTATGTGGCGAATGCAACAAGGTGATAGAGATGTAACTACCTATTATAATGACATGATGATTTTATGGCAGGAATTAGATATGTTTGAAGTTGAGGTATGAGAGAATCCAAATGACAGCATTTGATACAAGAAAAAGGTTGAGCAAAGTTGAGTGTTCTATTTCTGGCGGGTCTAAATAAAGACCTTGATGACGTTCGAGGGCGAGTTTTGGGTTGAAAACCTCTGCCCTCTATTAGAGAAGGATTTTCAGAGGTTCGCCGTGAGGAGGCTCGAAGACATGTAATGTTAAAGACAGTAGAGGAACCAAAGACTGATCTGGATGGTTAAGCTCTTGTAGCTCATGGTAATGAGCAAAATGAGATTGATGATGAGGCAAACAAAGGCCATGGTGTGATCATTGTTGGAAACCGTGCCATACACAAGAAAGCCATTGGAAACTCTATGGAAAACAATTGGAAAAAGAAATCAGGTGATGATGCTCGGCTAGCAGGAGATACTCATGCTTTTCAGGCTAGCACTACAAATCCAGAGCATCAATCATCCTCAGAATCTATTCCTTTTACTAAGGAACAAATGAAGCACTTGTACAAGATGCTTCAATCGCAATCTGTAGGAAATTCTAGTTCATCTTGTTCTTTAGCCCAATCAAGTAATTTTTTCACCACAACCTTTACTTGTATCAATCCAAACACCTCCTGGATATTACATTCAGGAGCAACTGATCATATGACTGGGTCCTCGCAGTTGTTTTCTTCTTATTCACCTTGTGCAGGAAATAAAAAGGTAAAAATAGCTTATGGTTCCTTTGCAATTGCTGTAGGGAAAGGAAAAATTATTATTTCTCCTCTTTTTTCTTTAAGAGATGTTCTTCACGTTCCTCATTTATCCTATAATCTCTTGTCGGTCAGTAAATTAACTCGTGATCATAATTGTCAAATTAATTTTCGGTCTTCTCATTTAAATTTCAGGATTTAATCTTGGGGAAGACGATTGGGAATGCTAGGCAAGACGGTGGCCTCTACCTCTTTAATAATGGTTCAAACTTTGGAAGGCAAGACCAGTAGATTTGTTTCAATTCTATTTCTATTTCGAGTAACAATGAGATTATGTTATGGCATTTTCGGTTAGGACATCCAAATTTTCAAAATTTAAAGTAGTTATTACCCAAATTATTCATGGATAGAAATGCTTCTATTTTCCAATGTGAAGTTTGTGAATTACCTTAATATCATCGTGTTTTTTTTCCACCACAACCATACAAAATATCAGAACCATTTACTATGATTCACAGTGATGTATGGGGTCTGTCTAGAGTGGCAAACTTTTTCTGGAAAACGCTGGTTTATTACATTTATTAATGATCATACTGGAGTTACTTGGGTATTTTTGCTAAAAGATAAATTTGATGCTGAAAGTGTGTTAAAAATTGTTTATACTATGGGACAAACACAATTTCAGACCCATATTAAAATTTTTCGAAGTGATAGTGGCAGAGAGTTTTTTAATCATGTGTTAGGGAACTTTTTTTTTATGAAAAATGAATTATACATCAAAGTTCTTGTAGCAATACTCCTCAACAAAATGGAGTAGTTGAAAGGAAGAATAAGCATCTCCTTGAAGTTGCTAGGGCCTTGAGCTTTACAACTAAAGTTCCAAAGTATCTTTGGGGAGGGAACAAGATCCTCTCCTGATTTGAGCATTACTGAGCTTTTAATAGTCTTTTGTCATGTATCTTTTAGTGGTAGTGTATGAGTAAAATTTAACTTCTTTTACTTTTTTATTTATTAACAATGAATCAATGATTGAGTTATTTGCTCAGGACATGATCAGATCATGAAAGAATCTTGATCCCTTTAGGGAAAGCTATTTTGATAGCCACATTTTTTATAAATAGAATGCCTACAAGAACTTTGGGATTTAAGACACTAATAGATCTTTTTAATGAATATTTTCCAACTTCAAGGTTAATAACGAGTATTCCCTTAAATAATTTTGGCAGTATTGCTTTTGTTTATAACCATGACTCTAGAAGGACAAAACTTGATCTAAAGGCACATAAATGTATTTTTGTAGGCTATCCTACAAATAAAAAAGGTTATAAATGCTTTAATCCAGTTTTGAAAAAAAGTTATAAAGAAGGACAAAACTTGATCCAAAGGCACATAAATGTATTTTTGTAGGCTATCCTACAAATAAAAAAAGGTTATGCTTTAATCCAGTTTTGAAAAAAAAATGTTTATTTCTACAGACGTCACTTTCTTTGAAGGACAATCATACTATCATAATTTTCATTTTCAGGGGGAGAAAAACAATGGTGAAAATGATATATTTTTAAATGATTCTGACTTAACCATTGAATTTGATTGTATTAATAATGAAGTTTTGCCTGAAGAAAATGAGAAAGGAAATACAAATGAATTAACTGGTGAAAATTTTGGACAACCTCCGTTAATGCCATCACAGAACCAAAATGCTGGAAAGTCAGAGATGTGTATGAAACAGTATAAAGGTCTTGTGTATTCAAAAGAGACCTAGAACAAAAAAGGAAGAGGAGCATTGTCCTACAGTATCACTAAGAATCTTACCAGAGGTTGATGAGACCCATCAAGGGAATATCATTAAAGCTTCGAGTGATCTTTTGCACATTCATGGAGGCCCAATTACAAGAGCTAGAGCCAAAAAGATGCAAGCTGCATTAAATGGATAAATTGAGAAAATATGGATTGAAAATGCAATTCAAGATGTAAGACATCATGAATTGGGCTTGGAGAGAAGACATGGCATTGAGGGCATTATTCAAGCTATTGGGCAGCCAAATACACAATTTGGATCAAATATAGAAAGGGAAAATTCAGAATAAATCTGGTATTGATTGAGCTAGAATTAATGTGCAAGCTATATACCCTTGGAAAGATATTTAAGTTATCTTTCCAATGCATTTTACAGAGCTGAATTTGGAGTTCTCTAGAATGAGTTATGATCAATTTATTACAGCTTGTTCAGGCTTGGGAATTCAAACGACTCCTTTGATTATTCAACTTCATTTATTTGTTTTGTGTCAAGTTTATCAATGTGTTAGGTAAGTCTACCATTGATAATGGTGGGCTAGCATTATGTTTTTCAATGCTAACATTAATAATGGTGGGTTGGTGAAGGCTTTTAAAGCACCATTTGACAAACATATACTTGGAGGGTTGTTCCAATGTTTCCATTTGTATTTTTAGAATCTTGGGTTTCTTTTAGCCTATTTAAACTCAGCAACCTTGCTATATATGACAATTTAGAGATTAATGTTATTTGAATTTGAAAGATTATTCTTTCTTTGGTTCTTTTGAGAACTAGTGAACTTATCAAGAATTTGCATTCTTGTGGCGTTCCAAATTTAGACTTATCACTCACCTTCTCATCTATTTCTTGAGTGTGGCCTCAATATCATTTTCTATACCTTTGGTTCATGCTTTTCTTAAGCATTGGGTCAAGATTTTGTTTGTCATAAATCTATTTAGAACTTTCTTGTGAAGTTGAAACTACAATTTAAGCGTGAGTTTCAAAGTTTCATTGTGGGATTTCGTATCAGAGGTTGAATCATTAAATTCATGACAAGAATGCTCTAGGTAATTATGAGTTAAATTCCTCAAATCAAGATGATCTTCCTATTGCTCTTAGGAAAGGTTATAGGTCCTATACTAAACATCCTCTGTCCAACTTTATTTCTTATAACAATGTGACCCCTTCCTTTCGTGCTTTCATTTTATGAGTCTCTAGTGTGGTTATTCCAAATAATGTACAGGAAGATCTAAAGGTTCCTAAATGGAGGGAAGCTATTTTCGAGGAGATGAGAGCTCTGGAGAAGAATGCTACTTAGAAAAAGGTTGATCTGCCACAAGGAAAAGCTATTGTTGGTTGTAAGTGGGTATTCACCGTGAAATATAACTCTGATGGCTCCTTAGAACAATACAAGGCTCGACTGGTACCTAAAGGTTATACACAAACTTATGGAGTGGATTATTTTGAGTCTTTCTCTCCAGTAGCGAAAATAAACATTGTTGGTGTTCTTTTGTCAGTTGCTGCAAATCTTGATTGGTCCTTAAATCAGTTATATGTAAAGAATGCTTTCCTCAATGGTGATCTCGAAGAGGAAGTCTACATGGAGGCTCCACCTGGTTTTACTGAGAAGTTTGGATCCAAAGTATGTAGATTAATATTATATGGTCTTAAACAGTCACCTAGAGCCTGGTTTGAGAGGTTTACAAAGTTTGTGAAGAGTCAAGGCTATAGTCAAGGACAAGCGGATCATACTCTTTTTATAAAAGCCTTTACCAAAGACAAGCTCTCAATTTTGATCGTTTATGTAGATGATATAATTCTGACAGGAGATGATACAGAAGATATGAGCATATTAAAGCATTGTTTAGCCAAGGAGTTTGAGATAAAGGATTTAGGGCAATTGAGATATTTCTTAGGAATGGAAGTTACGAGATCAACGAAAGGTATAGTGGTGTCACAAAGAAAATATACCTTGAATCTCTTGAAAAAAACTGGTATGAGTGGGTGTAAGCTAGCTGATACTTCAATAGACCTAAATGTGAAGCTTGGAGAAATGAAAAGAGGAGTTCATGTGGATACTGGCAGATATCAAGGGTTAGTTAGGAAGTTGATTTATTTATCTCATACTCGACTTGATATAACTTTTGCTGTGAGTATGGTAAGTCAATTTATGCATTCTCCCTATGAGGAACATCTTGAAGCTGCATTTTGAATTCTTCATTATCTGAAAGCAACTCCAGGGAAAGGTCTATTTTTTGAAAAAAAAAAATGAGAAGAGAGGAATTGAGGTTTATACTGATGCAGATTGGGCAGGTTCAATCACTGAAAAAAGATCAACATCTGAATACTACACTTTTTTATGGGGTAATCTGGTTACTTGGAGGAGCAAAACGCAAAGTGTTGTTGCCAGAGGTAGTGCAGAAGCTGAATTTCATTCGATGGCTTAAGGAGTGTGTGAAGTACTCTGGTTGAAACGGGTTCTAGAAGAACTTAAACAACCATTTAGTCTCCCTATGAGGCTGTACTATGATACCAAATCATCTATAAGTATAGCACATAATCTAGTGTTACATGACAGAACAAAGCATGTTGAGATTGATAGACATTTTATAAAGGAGAAGCTTGATGAAGGGATAATTTGTACTCCTTTTGTTCCCACCATGAAGCAGCTTGCAGATATCTTCACCAAGAGCTTAATGAGACAACCATTTGAACTTCAAGTTAGCAAGTTGGGCATGATTGATATCTTTGTGCCAACTTGAGGGGGAGTGTCGATAATTTAAGAATTTTTAGCTATTTTCTTGCCATTTGAATAAAATAGGAAAATAGCATAAATCAAGAAAGTAGATAATTCTGATTTTATGGTCATAAAATTAGCCCTAGAATTACTTTCTGGTTTTCCTATTTATTTCTACCGATCACTATCTTTGAATAATAAGAAAGAATTGCAGAGTTGTGTCTCTCTGTTTCTTTTTCCTATTTACTATAGAACCCATCAAATCCAAATAAGCTTTAAAAAAATTGAACTTAATTTATAAACATCACCAATTCTATTTTTAATCCAAGGTATGGAAAAATAAAACCTTATATCGAACAAAGTAAAAGCAGTTGGAGTACTAAACTTACCGTGCAGTTGTAACGTAAATCAGAGAAGGATGGCAACAGCGAAATCTATTATTCTAAGCACTTAGGCGAGTAGCAATAAGTGGGGCTGTGGCCGATGGCTGGAAAAGGTTGCTGGGCTTGCACAACTGCTTTTTCCACACCTTGGGATATTTAGTGTCAAATCATCACCAATTTCCTTATTTATTTGATAATAGAGTTGGTTATTGAAGAGTAAGGTTTGTTTGCAACTTTATTGAAGAGTAAGGTTTTATTTATTTCTTTTTTACATAATTCCCAAAATATATTAGAGCCAAAAATCTTTCTCGTCATTTTGTCTTGGGCTCATTTATGGAAATTTAGGTTTCTTTGCTATCCTTGATAAATTAGTGTTTTCCATCCTTGTTTTAGAAAAAAAAATGGTATTCTTCACAATGATATTCTTTAACTATAAATGTATTTATACCATATTTTCAATAGCAAATGAAAATTAAAAAAAAAGTTTAATTGTCGTTTAAAAAAAAATATGATAAAAATATAAAATAGATATTATTTTGCAATTATTCATCATCCAATACATTATTTATTTTTTAATTTGTCTATTATTACTGATTTTACTTTATACATTAAAATGCAAATGAACGGGTAAAATTCAAACTATAGCTATTTTTTTCACATTTATGTAGTGGGCAATTTACAGGTCATTTTTGCATCCATATATGCGTAATGCCTAATTAATTTATAATTTAATAATAAAATTCAGACACATTATACAAATTATTCACTGAAACGTTTTAGTGAGGTTACAAGGGGAGAGGGATAAGATTTAATAAAATGAGCAAGAAAAAGAAAGCACAAATGGCATGTTTACTTTTTAAAAATTAGAATCGATTGAAATTGGAATGCAGTCATAAACTTAATATTGTTATTTATTTTTCTAAAAAAAAAAACTAATTATCATATGTTGAAACTAAAGCATGTTTGAGGTATATATATCTTAGAAATTTAACAACGTTACAAGTCTATCTAATAAAACAGATGATTACGAGCATATTTAGTTTAATCATGCATATAAGTAAGTCAATGTAAAATGTGATGGTAAAAGAATCGCACAGAAAAATTGTCTCTTTCTTGAATGCTCTCTTTCTCTCCAAAAGAGAACAAAAGAATGGAGTAGATTGTGAGCTTTAATGGCTCTATTTCTCACTCTTTGGACTGAGTGATTAGTTCTGTTTTTTCTCAGAGAATGGTAGTAGGGGAGTGCATTTATAAAAGCGAGAGACTGTAAAGAGTACTGGAATCTCAGGGAAGTTAATAGGTGGAGTTTAGGTGTGGTTCAATAACAATGGATACAGAGGAGTTAATACGGAAATGCAAAGCTATCTCCATACGAGACGGCCATGAAAGAAAACTATTGCTTAGAGGTGGAACTCAAGGGCAAGGGGGACGCATAATGGCAAACTCGTTAGTAGGCAAAGTTTTGCTGGCTCTAAGCATACATATAGAAGGAATCAAAACCGCCTTAGCACAAGCATGGAGAACAATAAAAGAGGTGAAAGTTGAAAGCTTGGGCAACAATATCTTCCTTTTTAAGTTTGGTCTGGAAACAGATAAAAAAAAGGTGATGGCAGGAGGACCTTCGCACTTTGACAGATCTTTGATTGTGTTAAAGGAACCTGGTGGGATTGGAAATATGAGAAAGGAGGAATTCACGCATGCAGCTTTCTGGGTGCAAATTCATAATATGCCTATAGTATGTATGGATCGAGAAAACGTTCAAAAACTGGGGGAGCTAATAAGAGAGGTTATGGAAGTAGAAACGGATGAGGATGGGGAATGCATTGGTTCATATGCGAGAATCAGAATTTCCATCAACATTACAAAACCATTAGAAAAAATGGTCTTCTTGGAGTTGGATGATAACGATGAGGTGGAATTGCCGGTCTTGTACGAACGACTTCCAGACTTCTGCTTCAGTTGTGGTACTATTGGGCATCCGTTCAAAGAATGTGCTTTATATGAAGGGCAATCAAAAGAAAATCTGCCTTACGGGGTTTATATGAGGGAACTATCAAAAGCAGAAAAAACCAGAATAAACCGCGGAAGAGACAAATGGAATAAGAGGGGGGAGCAGTAAAATCATGGCTTCAAGGAGCAAGAGAGCCAGAGGAGAAGTCAACCACATCAGAATGGCTCGGATCCAGATGGAAACGAATTCGGGTCAAATAAACCAAATTTGGGTGAGAAGGAAAGCCAAACAGAACAGACAGGTGAGCAATTAATGCAAATGATGCTGGAACCAAGGAAGCAGTATGACACTATGCAGAAGCAACCCAGCATAGCTACTGCTGCAAACATAGCTGACAGCCCAAGTGGCTATGGGAAACAGAGAGAAGAAGCGGGAAATGAAAATAGGGAGGGAGCCAATTTGAGAGTAGCGGCAACTTTGGAGTCACACACAATTTCTAGTCAAAGCCCCAGGCAAAAGGAGGTGGTAGATGAGAGGCGGGGAACAAAAAATGCTGGGCCCAAACGAAGAAAATGGAAACTTCAGGCTAGGAATGTAATTAAAAAAAGGCACACAGAATATGGGCCAATTAGAGGAAAAAGGCCGGGGGGGGGGGGGGAATACCAAAGCCAAGCCCAAAATATAAAAAGACCAGAATTTTCTTTAGCCAAAGCCAACATTTACAATCGGCTTCCACACAAACACAAGCTTCATTGGGAGGGTCTGGAAGAAGTGGACAAGGAACAAACCCACCATGCAGCAACTCAATCGGCGGAGGCTGGGGAGCAACCCCGCCGACAGCCATGAAAATCTTGAGCTGGAACATCTGGGGATTCGGGAATGACCGGACGTTCATAACCCTGAAAAAATTCCTCAATTTGTACAAGCCTCAGTTGATTTTCTTGTGTGAAACAAAACTGACTACTGTATGTATGAATAATGTTGGCAAAAAGTTAAAAATGGAAAACTGTTTTGTAGTGAGCAGTAAAGGAAAGAGCGGGGGTTTAGCTGTGCTATGGAATTCAGAAACAAATGTGAATATTTCCTCTTTCAGCAGCCACCACATTGATGCAGAGATAGTAACTGAAAATGGAGACCAGATGAGATGTACTAGGATATACAGTCATCCAAAAATAAACCAAAAGAAACACACGTGGACTCTACTAAGAAGGCTAGTAGGTTTGTCATCATCCCCTTGGCTTTGTTTCGGTGATTTTAACGAAATAATGCACTTGAATGAGAAAAATGGAGGGAATGATAGGGAGCCTAGTATGATCATTGACTTTAGAGAAGCTGTTGAGGATTGCCATCTTAGAGATGTGGCATATAATGGTTACCCATTCACATGGTCCAATAGGAGGTCTGGAATCCACTTCATTGAGGAACGGTTAGACAGATTCTTATGCAGCAAAGAATGGTCAAATCTCTTCCAGGACCAAGCTGCAACTAATCTAGTTACATGGTGTTATGATCACAACCCAGTATTGATGGCTGTTAAAAGCAATGATGAAGAAGGGCATTATAAGAGGAAATGCTTCTCTCGAACTCACTACGAGGACTTTTGGAGCTTTTATGATGAGTGCCGAGAAATTATTGAGGAGAATTGGGCTAAGCATGGGAAGTGAGAGGGGGCTGATGTAGTTCAGCTCTTTAAGCTTGTTAGCAAAGTTTCTCTTGCTGGTCTCATTCACTGGAGCAAGAGGACTTTTGGAGGTAATAAAAAAAAGCTTGAAGAGCTAGTCAACAAAATCAAGGATATTCAGCAACACAAACGGATGGGTGAAAGTATTGAAGAATTGAGAAGCGTTGAAAGACAGATCCACCATCTCTTACTGGATGAAGGGATTTATTGGAAGCAGAGGTCCAGGGCAGATTGGCTTACAGAGGGAGATAAAAACATAAAATTTTTCCATCACAAAGCCTCATCTAGAAAGAGGAAAAATAAAATATGGGGAATAGAAGATGCTCATGGTAATTGGATCAAAGAGACTGGAGAAATTGCTAATCAATTTTGTGAGTATTTTACAGCCTTATTCTCAACTTCCAGCCCCACCAAAGATCAAATGGAAGATTCCCTGAGAGGATTGAAGCCAAAAGTGTCACCAGAAATGAACGCATACATGAGCCAGCCATACACAGAGGAGGAGATTACAAAAGCGCTGGCCCAAATGTGTCCAACTAAGGCTCCCGGACCTGATGGGTTACCTGCTGCTTTTTATCAGAAGCATTGGAAATCTGTAAAGGAATGAGTCATATCTACATGCCTTCACATCCTCAATAACACAGGTACAATTGCTCCTTTAAACCACACCTATATAGCTCTAATCCCTAAGTGTGCCAAGCCTAGGAAAGTGACTGAGTTCAGACCAATAAGCCTTTGCAATGTAATCTATAGAATCATTGCCAAAACAGTGGCTAAAAGATTGAAAACTATTTTGCATAATGTCATTGATGCTTCTCAAAGTGCTTTCATTCCCAACAGATTGATAACTGACAATATTATAGTTGGGTATGAATGCCTTCATAAGATTAGACATAGCAAAGGGAAAAAAAAGGATTGGTAGCTTTGAAGTTAGACATAAGTAGAGCTCATGACAGGGTGGAATGGGAGTTTTTAAGGATGACTATGGGTAGATTAGGATTTGAGGAGAATGTTGTTAATCTGATAATGAAGTGCATTACCTCTGCAACTTTTTCTGTAATCATCAATGGAGTCCCTCAGGGGATGATCACCCCTCAAATGGGCTTGAGACAAGGTTGCCCGCTATCCCCATACTTGTTTATAATTTGTGATGAAGCGTTTTCAAATTTGTTGATACCAGCTGAGAGGAAAAACCAAATTCAGGGGTTGAGATTTGGACAACAAATATCCATTTCTCATCTTTTATTTGCAGATGACAGCTTGATTTTCTCACAAGCTTCAATCAAAGACTGCCAGCATTTAAAGAACATTTTTGAGTGCTATGCCATAGCCTCTGGATAAATCTTCAATTATGGCAAATCTTGCATGTTTTTTACTGGAAATGTTCCAACAAAGCAAGCCGAAGATATTAAAAGAATTTTCCAGCTTAATGTTGTGTCAAGACACGAGAAATATCTGGGACTGCCATCTATGATCGGGAGAAAGAAAAAGACTTTTTTCAACGAGATCAAACTGAAAATTCAGAGCAAGATATCAAGCTGGCAGCAAAAGCTCTTCTCGAGTGGGGGTAAAAAAGTCTTGATCAAAGCTGTGGCACAAGCTGTTCCAGCTTATGCTATGAGCGTCTTTAAGATTCCAGTGGGGCTCTGTGATGACATTCAAAGAAATATTGCTGGTTTTTGGTGGAGCAAGAAGAAAGACAAGAAAGGCATTTCCTGGACAAGATGGGAGGAAATGAGTAAAGCCAAGATCAGAGCAGGGATGGGGTTCAGAGACATATCAAGCTTTAACCAAGCATTAGTTGCGAAACAAAGCTGGAGACTAATTCAAAATCCTGAATCCTTAGCATCTAGAGTACTGAAGGCAAGGTATTTCCCTAGGATTGATTTTCTTAGAGCCTCTATAGGGTCAAATCCATCCTATATTTGGAGGAGTATAATGTGGGGAAGGCATGTCATTCACAATGGACATAGATGGAGAATTGGAAATAGAGAGAAAATATCAGTGTACAGAGGCAACTGGATCCCAAGACCATCAACATTCAAACCACTCTCCAGAATTAAAATGCCTATAGATGCCATTGTTTCAATGCTGGTAGATAACGAAAATAATTGGAATACAGACCTGATTCAGCAGAACTTTGTGAAGGATGATGCAGAAGCCATTCTAAGCATTCCCTTGCCTAGGAGACAAAGTAAAGATGAAGTTATATGGCATTACGATAAAAGAGGGAAATATACAGTGAAAAGTGGATACCAAGTGGCTCTAAAGTTAAAATTTCCAGACTCTCCTACTTGCTCTAACAGTAGTAGTAGTAACTGGAATGTCATCTGGAAGCTCACTCTCCCTGCTAAAATCAAGATTTTTATTTAGAGGGCAGTAAAAAATCTTCTGCCCACAGCTGAAAATTTGTGGAAGCGAAAGATTATTCATGAAGCCTACTGTAAACGTTGTGGCAATAGAGTGGAAAACACCTTACATGCCCTGATTACTTGTAAAGCTGCAAAGAAAGTTTGGCAACTCACACCTCTGGCAAGTTCTTTTCAAGAAATGGGAAATACTGATATCTTGGGAGACTTAATGAGGGTGCAAAAGAAGTTAAGTAGAGACGATATGGAAATGCTGATGACTATTCTCTGGGTGATCTGGTATGACAGAAACAAACTAGTCTTTGAAGATTTGAAGTTAGATCCAAGACTATCAATGGCCAAAGCTAAAGCAATTAATGAGGCCTTCAGAAGAACTCAGTTCCCAGAGATTACGAATGGAGGAAAATTGCAGAAGCTAAAGCAAACAGTTTGGACTCACCCACCCTAGGGATGGCTAAAGCTCAATGTTGATGCAGCTACTGATTCAAAAAAGAGTTGCGCTGGATTAGGTGCAATAATCAGAGACTCCTTTGGAAAATGCATGGCTGCAGGCATAAAAGCTGTAAAATTCAGCGGAGGGGTATCAATAGTGGAGGCAGAAGCAGCTGAATGGGGAGTGCAAATAGCTCAGCAGATGGGTATGCAATCAATAATTCTGGAAACAGATTCTCAAGAAGTAGCAGACCTGATAAACGATAGAGAGAGAAATTTAACAGAGATTTGCTAGACTATCTCGGAAATTCAGAGCTTAAAGAAAACCTTCAGTTCTTTTGAAACAAAATATGTGCCTAGAGCTTGTAATATTAGTGCTCATCTTTTAGCTAAAGTAGCTTTGGAAAAGTTGGAATCTTTTGTCTGGGTGGAAAATTTCCCACCAGAGATTAGACATGTATTCACCTAGTTGAAGTAATGAAAGTTTTACTTTCCTATCAAAAAAAAAAAAAAAGAATCGCACAGAAGAGAGTAAAGTGTTATGTAGATATTTAAAGAATATTTTCAAAATAAAACAATGGTAGATTATTACTTTGTTATAAAGTCTGACTATTATTTTTCTTAATCAAATTTTTAGAGCTTTTGGATCTTAAACCCTAATAAGAATAAATCATTGACCTTTAATTGGATATGTAGCACGATGACGTGCGACCATAATCTTTTTTGCTATATATATATATATATTATAACACATGCATGCAAATTCATGCTATAAAAATATTACTAATGCCAAATTCAGTCCTACCAAAGTTTTTAACCTAACCACTTGACAACTCTACCAGCGGAGACACCGCCCTTAGCCGTTGCAGTCAACAGCAAGGCTTTCGGAGCTCGCCACTGAAGAAGGCCAATGCGCAATTAGATGGTAATTGCAGTTAGGGGTGGGCAT
Organism: Citrus x clementina; assembly: GCF_000493195.1. Classification (NCBI taxonomy): domain Eukaryota; kingdom Viridiplantae; phylum Streptophyta; class Magnoliopsida; order Sapindales; family Rutaceae; genus Citrus; species Citrus x clementina. Next base: position 11,298,274 of record NW_006262274.1, read on the forward strand.
GGGTTGGTTTGAGTTGGGTTTTGAGTCAATCCAAACCGAACCATAAAAGTTTGGGTCCTACCCAAACCAACTCAAATATTTCCAACCCAACCCAAACCAATCCATTTGGGTTTGGTTTGGATTTGGTTTCAATTTTATTATCAAAATATTTTTTATTTTGATAAATTTAATTATATTAAATTTATAATAATTATTAATTATTAAATTGATATTAAAATATGAAAAAATATAGTGGATAAAAATTATAAATAATAAATTTTACAATAACTTCATCCTTAAATTAAAGAATACTAGAAAATTAAAATAAAGTTTAATCATGAAAAGTATTATTTTCTCAATAAATGAGAATGTAACTTCTAATAATAAGCTTTTACAAACATGACATCAATAAATAAATTCAAAGAAGGAAAAAAAATACACATAGAGTAAGTTTTTAATAAGGGTTTTTTTTTATTTTGTTAAAGTAAGAAATAAACTAAATAATAAGCTAACTCACAAAGCATTTCTCTCTCCAGATCAATGCAAAATCATTTACGAATCAGTCATTGGTCAAGCTCACTTATGTGATTAAATTAATTTTTGAAGAGTACCAAGATACAGAATGTGGGGAAACATTAGGATGCCACAAAACTGCAAACTAAAGCTGTCCAAACGAGAAAAACTTAAAATAAAGTTGAATTGAGACCGGCGAGCATTAATATTGTAATTTTAGTTTAGTTATGATTTTAGACAATAAGTTTAAGTGTTGGGGTTTTGTCCATAACCCATGGATAAATCATACCCAACCCATAATAAAATAGTTTTTTATATAAAACTCACATCTAATCTATTTTCATAATTTACCCAACCCAAACTATTTAATTTGGTTTGGGTTTGGATAAACCCATGGGTTGTGGGTTTATGCCCACCCCTAGTTGCAGTTGTGGCTGGAAGATAATTAAGCTAAAATAATTATTTAATGGGTGAGGTTATTTATCAATCTTTTTTTATTATCAATGAATTATTTATTGATCTCTTTTATTTAAGCAAATACAATTATTTAATAAGTAAGGCAATTTGCACCATAAAAAATATTCTAAACAACATTTTACTTCTGATACACAATTAATCATAAGTTTTAAATATGAAATTCTTACCCAACACACCCTTTAAGTACCGAAATGGTGCCTATTTTTAATTTTTTGGTTTCATATTTTTGTTAAATATATAAATAATTCGCCTCAAAAACTTTTCATATCATTTGAAAAAAGTCCGCTCTTTTCATCTCATCTGGAAGAACATTGAATTTTTTTGAACCATCTTTTCCCAACATTAATCTACCACCATGATTTGGATCATACAATCAAAGAATCTACAAAATGTATAAATCCTTCGTAATTCACATTTATAAGCTAATAAATAAAATATGCAAGATTGTAATTCTCATGGCTCATGAAATCGGGATCGAAATAAATATTTAAAAATTAAAAATGCCAAACATTTGAATTCTAGACTAAAATTGATGAAATTGGGAAAAATAAAATTGAGGATTATTATATGGGTGTAGTAAATAGGTTTCAAAGTAGGTATTTAAAAAATATATATATCTCAAGCTATCACAGCTTTACTTTTGTTATATACTTGCCCTTATTTATTTATTTATTTTAAAATTACTCCTTTGCAACAATATTAGGAACATTAATCAAAAGGAAAAAATAATAATTTACCACATTAATCCTAAAAGTAAAATAAATTTAGTAAATTAACTTTTTTTCATGTGTAGCATTATTCTTTCATTAATGTCCTTAAGAATTAGGGATGGCAATGGGGAGGGAGGGGAGGGGACCAATCTCTCCGTACCCATCTCCGATATTTTGCGTATGTCCCCGTCCCCTCCCCATCCCCGTCAAAATTATTTAAGAGAATCCACATCCCCTCCCCAAATAATAATCGGGGATCCCCGAGGATCCCCGATCCCCGAATAACTAATACATTTTTTTTGTTTTCGATTTTGAGTTAATCATATTAAAATAAAAAATTCAAATAAAAATAAAGTTCAAAATATATCTTACATTAATATCCATTACAAAAGTCTCATACATTAAATTAGTAAGTAACGCAGCATGCAAGGGATATAAACTATCATAAACAAATTAATAGCCTAATACAAAATTGTTACAAATAAAATCAAATTTAGATTCAAAATTAACTTTTCAATGGTGGCGTGGGCACTTTATAAATGTGGACTATTCCCTTTACAGCACAATAGTTAAGTCGAAGCAAATCAAGAGCAAATATTATATTAGATTGATATTAATATTGTGATTTGCTGTGGGCAATTATAACATCTAAAAATAAATAAAAAATAGATTTAAGATAAATAAAAAATAGATTTAAGTTTAAAATATTTAATGAATATTAAAATTAAAACAAAAGTTTTAGGCTAATAGAATATGTCCGGTCTTTTTAATGTCCTAAATAAAAATTTATGACTTTAATTAGTTAATTAGGCCTAAAAGTTTAATAATATAAATATTTTGATATTTTTTATTTTTACCAATACTTATAATTTTATAATTCAAATTTTATTATTTATTTACTATAATTTTAAAAAATAAAAATTAAATTAAAAATTAAAATGGGGAAATGGGTAGGGGATAGGGATTCCACCTCATCCCCGTCCCCTCCCCGAATAAGAAATTGGGTAAAAAAATTTTTCCATCCCTTCTCCAAATAAGAAATTGGGTATGAAATTATCCCCATACCCTCCCCGAATGGGGAAAATCCCCGAGGATACCCGTCCCCGTGGGGATTTTTGCCATCCCTATTAAGAATGGTGTAAAGGTAATAATGTAAAAGTAAAGAAAAAATAAAGATAGAAATGTGATAGAATTAATAGTAAGAATGTCCTAAAGTATTTTTCAAAATATAAAAAAACTAGACGTACACTTAACTTAAAATATAGGATCTAAATAAACATTTACCTCATACTAACATTCCCTAACCCTAGCAAATCTTGTTTACTCACCAAATTGGGTAGGTTGTAGTCCTACTACTACAGGATTTACATAATACAAAGGGATATGCTCCCAACTCAGTCATTTATGTTACAAGAGTGAGTCCGAATTAATGCATTGTATTGTGATTGCCACGTTCCAATGCTCTTCTTATTTTGCACCATATATTATACATCATATCTCAAAGCACATCCAATAGACATGACTTTTACATCAACTAATTCCTCTTGTCTAGTCAATCAACATGCCCACTTGGTCTCCACATAACGTACGCTCTTGAAATATTCCTAGGATCGAGCATGTTAAGGCCTATTTGGTACCGATTTCAAACCTCTATTTTCATTTTTTTGTTTTATAAATACAATTGAAAAACACGTTTGGTGAGCTAAACTCAGAAACATATTATAAAACAAAAAATTCGGATTCAGTTTTCCAGTTGTAAAGTTGAAAACGTGTTTAATGTGTTTTCAAATGAATTTACAGTTCACACTAAAGAACAAACTACTGAACAAATCTCAAACATTTGTGGCTCGCGTTCTCTTCATCAACAGCTCCCAAAGTCCCTGATCTAAACTCTCCGCACTCATTATCACTCTCTTCTTCCTCTTTCTCTAGATCTACAACACATATCTCTCCCTCTAACTCGATCTGCCAGTCCGTTGCTGCTGCTGCTAGATCCTGCTGCTGCTGCTCTTCCAGTTCGTTGCTGCTGCAGCTACTTCTAGTTCGTTGCTGCTGCTGCTAGATCTCGGTTGTTGCAGCTGCTTTCTTCACTTGCTCTTTGCTCCAGCTACGCGTGCTTGCTGCAATCTGCTCTTCCACTCGCTTGCTGCAACCACTTACTGGTATATTTCTTTCTTTTTTCTATTTGGCTACATTTTGAGTGTAATTTTTTTTATTTAGCTTGGACCCATATCATGTTCAATTCAGCAAATTGGATTCAATTGGGCAAATTGGATGTTGTTATGTTCAATTAGTTTTTTATGCAAATTAATTGGGTGTAGTTCTTGATTATCTTGTGCAAGATTTGCTCTGGTTTTAAGTGGCATGTGGAAACTGTTTTAAGTGGCATGTTCAATTCGACAAATTGGAAACTGTTCTTGATTATTTTCTTTGGATTGTTTCAGATTCTAGGTCGTAGCAATGAGCTTATTTAAATTGTTTCATTTCATACCAAAAAAGCCTATGTATATGAATAAGGATTAAATTTACTTCTTCGCTAGCTATAGTTGCTTTTGTGGAGCTTTTTGATTATTTGAATTCTGTGAATTCTTTGTTTTCTTTCCCAAATGATTCCACTCTATAAAATATATATTGTGCTTGGCTAGAATTTTCTTTTAGATAATTGCATCCTGTACATTGGCTTAACCTGTCAAGAATGAGAATGATGGAAAATGCCTATCTTGGAAAGAATATATTGAGTTACATAGTACCAGTTCCAAATAGAGAGGCTTATGCTTTTTTTTTCATTTCTTTGTTTCTTTTACATGTTATCCAGCTTTAATTTAACAATATTGAATTTTGATTTTGCTTCCGTGTGGATGCTTGGTAGATTGAAAGTGAGAAACTATCTCTTCAAAGGTTCGTGATAAAACCTACAATGGAGCAATATGAAGTTTTAGAGCAGAATTAGTGTGTAGCTATTTGTATGCTGAATTACAGGTCTATCATTGGATTATTAGAAGCAATATGAAGTTTTAGGGCAGAATTAGTGTAGCTATTAATTTAACAATATTTGTATGCTTAATTACAAGCACTTACTTTGATTTTTTTTTATTCATTTTATGAAGTTGTGATTATTAGAATTTTGGATAGGGCTTGTAATAAGGTTTGGACTGTCAAATTTGGAATAACATTGCACATTTGAAACATGTCTTTTTCTACACAAACATGCCGACATGCACATACACTCCATGATCTTTCGAGTAACATTTATTTTGTAATCTACGACATGTTGCTAAACTTACTTTCATGTTATGTTGAATTTAATTAATATTTGATATGTGTTGTTTTTTTTAATTTTTCAAGATATGGATCCACATGATGTTGATGTTGAGGATAAGGCCGATTGGTCTAGCCGGACCGAAAATGCTTTTATTCGTATAGTGCATGACCATGTTAAAAAGGGTGATTTACAAACATCAACCTTTACTAAGAAAATTTGGACCACTATAAGTGATGAGTTATTTGAACAATCCCACAAAAGATTCAATGTAGGGCAACTTAAGTCCAAGTTTAATAGGTTGCGTTAAAAACATCGAGAGTTTTCTGACTTAGTAGTTTATACTAGGTTTGGTTGGGATCCTATTTCAAATACGGTCACAACATCGGAAGCTGTTTGGGCTTAATATATTAAGGTAAAATTATATTTACAGTATATTAAATAGTTTCGTATAAAATTAAAGTATTATTATTTGGTTTTATACACTTTTTTTTTTTCTACAGAGAGTGCCTGTAGTGAAGCCATATCGTAAAAAAGGATTAGAGCACTACCAAACCTTAGGGGAGATATTCAACACCACCACAGCTTCTGGCCATTTGCGTTTTTTATCTAGCCAAGTTCCATTGTCCTCGAATGAGGATTGCGAATTGGAAGAGAATTTCCTTGGTCATGGAGTTCATGTTGATATTGAGGATGACGATTCAATGGAACCTCTTTCCGAGACTAGGACAAAAAAAAGGCCTCGTCGGCCAATTGCAACTGAGCGTGGTAAAAAAAATAAGAGTGAGTTTGACAGTTACTTTAAAATGGCTAGTTCAGTGATGAATGCTAGAATGGAGATGTTTAAGTGCAAAAGTGCGGAGTCAACTTCTCAATGTGTTGAAAAGTTGTCTATTAAAGAGTGTATTGAAGCTATGGAGAAATTGGGAGACATTGATGGAGATACATACAACAAATTGATGGATAAGCTAGTGCCCAGTATTGAGTGGAGAAAGCATTTCTGAGCATGCTTGAGCATAGGAAAAAATATTGGTTAACTAGTTTATAGTTTGTTGTTTAAGATATAATGTGTTTAACTTGGATGTTATTTGGATGTTATTCGTTGTGAATTGTGTGCTTGTTTATTTTATAGTTTGGACTTTGTAATACTTTTATTTGTTGAACTTTATGTTATTTTTATAAGTTGAAATGTGTTTGTTGAACTTTATGTTATTTTTATAAGTTGAAATGTGTTTGTTGAACTTTATTTTATTTTATTCTTGTGAGTTGGAATTTTTTATTTTTTTAGATCAATTATCATATACTTGAAATATAATCTAGGTTTTTTTTTTTAATTAGATCAAAAAAATGAATAAAAACAACAATGCAGATGATGATATTGACAGTTTAACGGATATTGAAGAAGATGTTTTAGAGGTAGCCATTGCTATAAAAATTTATGAGAAACAACAGCGTGCTATTAGAAGGAAATGCTATACAGGACAATTGTCTGGAATTGAATTTGTTCAAGAGTTGTTAAATGGTCATCCGGACAGGATGTATAACATGTTTCGAATGGATAAAGAAGTTTTTATTCGATTATGTTATACACTTGAACATTTACAATTATTAGAGAATGATAGACATGTTTGTATCAAGGAGGCTGTAACAATGTGCTTGTATATATTGTCCCATGGTGCTGTTGTGCGGGTTGTAGCTGAGCGTTTTCAACGTTCACCGGAAACTGTGTTTACACACTTTAAGCGTATGTTAAAAGTATTTTGTCACTTGGCAAATCACATTATAAAACCAAAACCTCAAGGGGAAGCGCCATCAAAGATTAGAAACATTCCAAATTTTTTTTTCCATATTTTAAGGTAAGAAATTTAATACACGTTACTTCAATATTTATGTGACATTAACATTTGGTTAGTAAATTATTAATTTTTTCATATTTTCACAAAAGTGTATCGGTGCAATTGATGGAACCCACATTGCTGCATGGTCACCAGCACAGAAATATATATCATATCGAGATAGAAAGACTCAAGTGACTCAAAATATTATGTGTGCATGTTCTTTTGACATGATGTTTACATTTGTATATATGGGCTGGGAAGGTACCGCCAATGACTCAAGGGTGTTTATGGATGCCTTAAATAGACCAGAATCTGGGTTTCCACTTTTGGAAGAAGGTAAGAATATTGATATATATATATATATGTGTGTGTGTGTGTGTGTGTGTGTGTGTGGTAATATGTTTGGCTTTTATTTTTTAATTAAGTTATGTTTTATTGTTTCTATATTTTAGGATATTACTATGTTGTGGATTCTGGATACATAAATATGAAGGGATTTTTGACACCATATAGAGGTGAGAGATATCATTTACGTGATTATAGAGGACCAGGTCGAGCTCCTAGAAGTCCTCAAGAATTGTTTAATTATAGGCATTCATCATTGCGTAATGTAATTGAGTGATGCTTTGGTGCTTTAAAAGCGCGATTTTCAATTTTAAGGGACATGCATAATTATAGTTTACGTAAGCAACGTCTAATTCTAATTGCATGTTGCGCTTTGCATAATTTTATTCGACGAGAAAATGCAAGTGATAGGTTATTTGAGGACTTTGATGTGCAAGATTTGGTTACCAACGATGAAGGAGACATTAGTAGGCCACTTACTAATATTGATTTATCTCCAGCAAGTGTCGCAGAGATGAATGCTACAAGAGATGGAATTGCAGCTTTTATGTGGCATGATTACATACGTAATGCGTAATGTGTATCATGTAGTTTTTTTATAATTATTTTGTTTAAATCATGTGTTGTAATATATATCTTAATTATATAGTGTAAAAACAATGACAATGTCAAACTTTTTTTAATTAATGCTAATTGTTAAACTTTATTATCATGTAATTTTTTATATTAAATTTGGTTAAATTATTTTGTTGTATTTGTGTGTATTAGCTAAATAGTTATTTTATGACTATAAATATAATGTAAATGATTAGTAAAAACTGTTTTTGAAAAAAGTATTACCAAACGCATATTCTCTGTTTTTATCATTTTCAACTATGTCTACCAAACGCATATTACTGTTTTCATTTTTAAAATATAGGATACAGAAAATGATACCAGACGCATATTTAAATTCGAAATACAGTAACTGCAAAACACCATTTTCATTTTCGTTTTTATTCTCAGAAAATACAGATTCAAAAACAATACCAAACAGGCCCTTAAACACTACAACTACAGAGACTGAATACATATGGATTAAGAAAAGCCAAAGGGTTGAGTTGCGACAGCTACAAATACGATAAAAGAAAATAACAACTAGAAATCCCATTCTCTTTACACAACGTAATGAACAATGTGTCCATGGAGGTAAATTTACCAGGGACTACCTCCTTGCAAGTTACTACAATCATATATATATATACCATTAATAATTGTACCTTTAAGCACTGCATCTGCATTAACTGATATGAAAATATTGGCATAGCATTGTCATTATTCATTCCCTAAGTAAAGCTCCACATGTACAAACAGCTGAGGGATAAACGAGTGCAAAAAGAACACCAATACATCATGGTTTCAGAGTGATATACTGTACATTGAAACAAGAAAATGAAATAAGGATATTAAGTAGCACAAAGCTTATGTTCAGCAGCTCTAAGAGCAACAGCGGCATCAGTGGTAAAGAATGGATTTCCAGTGCCAGCACGAATGCCACTAAATATCACAACTCTTCTTTTTTCAATATGTCGCATGGTTCTTTACCTGCTATATGGTCACCAACCTCTAATAAGCATATGGATCATTTGAGCACCAAAGGCGTCCAAGGCCTGACCAAGGTGACAAATTCAGTGACCATTATAATTTAGCAAACCAATTTCATCACTGTATTAACAAAATAGAAGCATTAAATAGGAGAAAATAAGAATAGAACTGCCAACTTTGTAACACAATAAACAAAACTTCCTTAATTCTGTACTGACCATATGAACATGGTCAATATGTTAACATAATAACAAAACTTCCTCACTCTTTACCAACCATATGAGCATAGTCTTTAACATAATAAACAAAACATCATAATTCTTCACTAACTATACAATCAACATGATAGATTCCAACTATAACTGAAAGATGGAGATGGCAGTTAAAATACAAGGTGAATAACATAGGAATTGCCAAATTTGGTTATGGGTCTATTGAAGCTAGTATCAGAAACACATGAGTCTCCACAAAAAGAAGCTTCAACTTCCAAGAACAATTGCCACCTAAATGTCACATAATAATGAGCATCTACAACCTAAACTTAAAGAGGAACACAAGTAAAGGAACATTTTGAACAATAAAAACATGTAAAAGAGAAAGTTTAGGCAATACCTCTTCCCCAAGACGATAGGCTGTTGCTACTTCCCTGGCAATCTGCATACCCACCTAATAACAGAAACCATATGTAAGGATTTCCCCAGGTAAAAACAACCATATAACACACTAAAATGACACAAACTGTTCATTTGACTAAATATTTCCTTAGTTGCAAAATTTAAACCACATCAAATTATATTTGAAGAGGACAATAGAATTGCACCTTGGTGTCGATATTTTGGCAGCTCCCAACCAGTGTAGAACCACTAACTTTGGACACTACTCTCTGCCATTATAGATTTTGGCGACAAAGTTTGTATATAGGCTCGCAACTAATTATTTTGTTAATTTTTAAATTGCAGCCGTTAGTTTACGTTATGCAAGTCTTGATTGCAATCTAACGGTCATTCCGCAAGATGATAAAAATAAGGGCACGTTACCCTCGGGGCAAAGCAGCTGGACCTGTGGGAAACAAATAGCTAGTGTTTAAAAACTTAAAACTAATATGAATTGAATTAACAAAATTGAATTTCGAAAAAGAAAATTTGATAACCTATAAAACTTTTTTTTCTTCAGAAAAAAAAAACTCTTTTAATCACAAGTGAGTTCTTTCTTGTTATTGAAAATTTTCTGTAGGTGTCAGTATCTATTAGGGATGGTAATGTCAAGCCTGAGCCTTGCTTGATCATTGAAATAAAAGAGCGGACTAAAGAAAAAAAGACTAATCATTTGAATTTTAGGTCAAGCTCAACCCGAATTTAGATAAAAGGTAGGGTCAAGTCGAGTTAGATAAGGCCCGACCCTGGCCCGAATTTAATTGGGCTATAATATTTTAGCCTGAGCCTGATCTATGACATTTAAATTTAGGTTAAAACTGAAAAATTTTAATTAGATCAATTGGGCCAAAATTTAAATATGATCTTTTTGCCTTTTATAGTACCTATGCTTTTGATGCTTAGTAGGGATGGCAATGGGGAGGGGACCAATCTCCCCGCACCCATTCCCGATATTTTGCATATGTCCCCGTTTCCGTCAGAATTATTTGAGAGAATCCACATCCCCTCCCTGAATAATAACAAGGGATCCCCAAGGGTCCCCGATCCCCGAATAACTAATACATTTTTTTATTTTCGATTTTGAGTTAATCATATTAAAATAAAAAATTCAAATAAAGTAAAATTTGAAATATATCTTACATTAATATCTATTACAAAAGTCACATACATTAAATTAGTAAGTAACGCAGCATGTAAGGGATACAAACTTTTTTTACAAACTATTGTGAATAAATTAATAATGTAATACAAAATTGTTACAAATAAAATCGAATTTAGATTCAAAATTAATTTTTTCAATGGTGGCGTGGGCACTTTATAAATGTGGACTATTCCTTTTACATCACAATAGTTAAGTCGGAGCAAATCAAGAGCAAATATTAGATTAAATTAGATTAGATTAAATTAGATATTAAAATTGTGATTCGTTGTGAACAATTATAACATCTAAAAATAAATAAAAAATAGATTTAAGTTTAAAACATTTAATGAATATTAAAATCAAAACAAAATTTTTGGGCTAATAGAATTTACCCAGTTTTTTTAATGTCTTAAATAAAAATTTAGGATTTTAATTAGTTAATTAGGCCTAAAAGTTTAATAATATAAATATTTTGATATTTTTTATTTTTACTAATATTTATAATTTTATAATTCAAATTTTATAATTTATTTACTAGTAATTTTAAAAAATAAAAATAAAATTACAAATTAAAATGGGGAAATAGGTAGGGGATGGGGATTCCACCTCATCCCCATTCCCTCCTCGAATAAGAAATTGGGTATGAAATTATCTTCATACCCTCTCCGAATGAGGAAAATTCCCGAGGGTACCCGTCCCCGTGGGAATTTTTGCCATCCCTAATGCTTAAGCGATTTTGTTATTTTGACAATCAACTGACTCTTAATGGACGAATTCACTAACACTCAAGGGAGATATGTGAAATTAAAACGAAAGAATCTATCATTCTATCTAACTAGAAGAGATATTATTATTTTAAGTTTTTAAAATCTAAAATTTTTTCACATCACTTTATTTATAAAGTTTTTTTACAATTATTTTTTTCACTTAGTATTTCAATTTTTATCATTTTACTACTAAATCACTAAAGTTAATAGAATTTTAATCGAAATTAAAATAAAAGTCTAATTTAACCCTAAACTATGTCAGTTTAATTTAACCCTATAAATTAAAACGACCCAAACTTAATTTAACCCTATAAATTAAAAGATACAAACTTAATTATATATAAAGAAATAATACTTTTATTAATTAATTATTTTAGATAAAATAATCAATTGATAAAATTGTAAATATTATACCTTGTTAAATTCTTAAAATATTGACTATAATAAATTCTTCAAATACACTTTCAGCATCAGTATTTTATTAATGGAGTTAACAATTTAGTAATAAAGTGGTAAAAACTGAAGCATTAATTGAAAAAAATAATTATTATAAATCTTTAATAATAAAGTGATATTTTAGAAAACATTAAATAATAAAACGATAATATCTCAGAAAAGCCACAGCCTCGGGGGAGGTGAGTAAAAATTGCCCACCCATATTCGAACGAAGCTTGCCCTGTACTCTCTAGCCCAACGCATAAAAAAAGAGAGGAGACAGAAAACGAGTAAGGGGGAAGTACAGATAAATTTGGCGGGAAAAACGAGAGAAAATCATGAGCTCGTCGGCGATGGACGCAGAATCACCGGATCTGGTGTGCCAGCTCGACAACGTTCAAGGTTTAGTCGACGCCCTCTCCGCAGTCAGATGGAAACGCCACCAGGTCTGAGAGCAACCACGAGGACTATCTACGTCATGACTTTCTGTTTGGTTCTTAGGAAAATCATGTGAAAAAGTAAGCTTATATATAACTGTTTATCTTTGTTTTCTTTTTTTTCCTTTTTTTTTTTGAAAGTAGGACGCGGTAATTGAATTATCCGAACACGGCATCATTTTGATCGTTGAGGAAACCGGTTGTCTCCAAGCCAAAGTGTATCTTCAGCGCGAGGTATCAAAACGGCGTCGTTTTGTTTCATTCCTAACACCCCCCCCCCCCCGGCCCCACCCACTTTCTTTTTCTAATCTGCCACTTGGAGTTTGGAATGGAATGGAATTGAATTGAATTTGTGTTTTTTTAACTGAGAGTTTTTGGGTTGTGATTGTAGCTTTTTGTAAGATATGAGTATAGCGCACAAGGGCGCCCTAGGTTTGGAGTGAGCTTGGGACTTTTTGCTGATTGCTTAAATACTTTTTCAGCTCCCGGCCATTCTAGCTTGATTGAAATTCGATATCCTGGACCTGACATGCAGCTCCTTGTCAAGTATGCTCCTGTTTCTTTGTTATCAGCATTCGAAATTTTTATGAGTAGTGTGAACAGGGAAGCAAACTAAGCAATTGTTGATTGTAATTAAAGCAGTTTGTAATGACTAACTGAATGTGGTTTTGATTATGAGTAGTGCTAGCCATCCTAAAATTTGATCCCAAATATTGTGCCATCTTATTATTTCACTTGGAACTTGTGAAAATTGTCAATCACTTGATGAATGGCACAGCACATTGCACAACAGTTGGATGAAATTTGAGATAAAATTTTGGGATGTCTATTATTGTTATTCTTTGATTATTTCAAATTCCGGCAATGGTTGGGATAGTTGTGGTGGAAGTCATTTCTTGCATTTTCTGCAATTAGAAAGCCTTATTTTTATATTACGTTGAAAATATTTCAGATTATACAGTTTGAAATAGGAGAGATGGAGGACCTTTGAATATTTCTTCTATAAAATTCTCAAATTTTGTTTCGTCTATATATCTCTTTTCCCAATTTTAGTAGTTGACAATGATCAAGAGTCAATAAACTTGATTGACTAAGCAGAGGGTGCTTTGCCACCTAAATTTGAAAGCCAGTACTTTTAAGTGTTAAAATACTTATATGGGGACAATTGGCAATTTGTTGAAGGCTGCTGGACTCTCACCTTCATAATTCAACTATTTTTTGAATCTATATATAGTAGAATAACTAAAATTATGCCATTACTTACATTTTCCTTTTCTTCAATGCCATGTTAGGTCCGTTGATTCACCGGATGCTTGCATTTATGCAGAAGTAAGGACAAGAATTCCCGACATGATTTCATGGGATTATAATTTTGAACCTGCAGGAAGCACACCTCTCACTTTTACTGTCAAGGTACACTCCCATAGAGAACTCTATAAGGGAGGGCTGGGATTTTCATTTAGTCATTTGTATGCATCAGCTACACTTGAAGCATCCTTATAGCAAAAAACATCATCAAATGTCTTAATGTTTATAATTTCAATTTCATTTCTAAGGTTTTGTACCCAGCATTTTGTAATACATAATAAATTTTATAGAAATGTCTTCTCTATTAGAGGATAATTTTACAAATGGAAATGACTCTTTGACACATGTTCCCATTGTAAGATGATAAATATCATTTGTTTAAGAAATATTTATTCATATAAGATTGTGGAATAATCACAGACTGCGGTCTGTTGACACTGCAGTCCGCAGCATTAAAGGAAGCAATTGATGACCTTGAGTGGCCAGGGTCAAGCATCCAGATTAAACTGCAACCAGTCCCCCCTTCTGTTTCTTTCAAAGGAGAAGGTCATGGAGACTTGCAGGTGTAATTTCAGTTTCACTTACTTCGAAAATATTTGTCCCAAGGTTTTTAGAATTTACAAGCAATATTTGTTGTCTTTTCTGCAGATAGACTTCATGTATTATGTGAATACTGACCTTTTGATAGCGTTTCATTGCGATCGCGAAGTCTCTTACAGGTATCCTTAAGTTTGAATGTATATTCTTGATATTTTATGCATCAGCGCACACTTCTAGCAACCGGTCTTGATGTTTCAACCTATGTTGTGGACAGGTATAAGTACAAATTTCTCCGGGCAACAACTTCCAACTTACCTGGTAGTGTAATTAAAGATAATAGAGGAAGTAAGCTGATAATTGGAAGAGGGGGAATGTTGAAAGTCCAGCACTTGGTTTCTGTTGCCAGAACATCCAATCAACACCCTCATACTGATTCTGCTGGGTATCAGCAACCCAGTCGAATTGCCTATATTGAGTTCTTTGTGAAGCCCGAGGAAGATGAAGACACTATAAATTAGTAGGGTTTTCTTTAAGAGTCCTATGCATTCAAATTTGTCACAACAACCTTTTGGTCTTAATCTCTTATCAGCTATCAGGGATTCTTATTCTGTGTCTCACAGTTGCTTTGCCCTTCTACACTAATCATGAAGCTATGTTCAATCAAACTGGCTGGAAAAGGCAAGTGTACCTCATTTATATTCATTTGCTCTAACTTGTAATTTTGTTTGGGTCCTCCTTTGGTGGAGCAACTCCACCATGGAGTCAAGTCATAATAACCGAAATGGACAGCTATGATAACAAGCGCATACGGCATACTTATTGTAGCCGAAAGTCATAATATCGGGCAACCTGTAGAGCAGGAAGAATCAAATAATCACCAAAGCCAACCACGAACAAAAGAGATCGAACCACAAGCTGTTGGCTTCTTCATCATTGTTGTCCTCCTCTACCTAATCATCACGTTCATCGGCCTTATCCAACAGCATTGCCCTTTCTTTGGGTTTATGCTATGAGGGGTAATGCAGACGAGTAACACTGTTTTTTCTGCTCTTCTGCCAACCAGAATTTGGCTCCGAGGGATTTGGCGACTGCTTTCTTTCATAAGACACAAAAATATCCCGCTTCAGAACATGCATTTTATGGTATAAAAAGTGGGTTATCATACTGAAGAAAGATTTGAGAGAGAGAAACTGCTCCAAATTTTGGGTACATTTGGTTTCCTATATTGACTTTGAATTTATATTTGTTTCTTTTATTTGGTATAATTCTGTTTAGTTGTCAGGAGTTTCTATGAAGATTGGCGTGTACAATAGTCAATAGATGTCCTTATGTTGACTTGGGTAATAGAGTCAACAGTGTTAATGCAATAGAGTCAGAGGGTGGCGTGAGCCTAATAAACTTGGTGGCCTGGGCAAACGGTGGATAATAATAATTCATTCTTATTCCTTGTGTCCCATCTTCAAAGAAGCTCGCAAATTTCCCATGTTCAATCCTCTCAAATTGATGTAGGATGGTTGCATAGGGTAAGAATGGTACTTTTCTTGAATCATAACTGGAGTTATAGGTATCCTTTGATGCATATAATATACTATTTTGAAGTTTTAGCCGTTTGCCCGTGGTTGAGCCAGACATTTCGTCTCTTTCGGGGTTGTCTTGCCATTTATATTTTTTGTTATTTTTTCTATTACTTTCAGAATTTTTATTTTTATTTTTTTAGATATCAAATTTGAGTATCGTTTATTTTGTTTTTCTTATTTAGACTAGGAGACTTTTATTATAAAATAATATTCTAAGTTTGCCTATTTTAATAAATTTACAATATTTAAAATTAGTATAAAGCAGTTCAAAATCCTAGTTTTGTTCATTTCTTATCAATACTATTCTAATTATTCAGAAATTTTGTTTCTCTATCTTTTATCAATCTTTACTTTTTTGTGTTGTTACAAATTCAACACAAAGATCGTACTCTTTTGCAGCTCGAAAGAGTATTCCTTCAGGATCGCTCTGACATTAGCAAAATCTCCAACGGATGCATAATTGAATTGTTCTAATATAGTTCTAATATTGGCAGAAAAACAAAAGCATGATTTACCTGAAAGTGGCAGGGATTGTAGGCCAGAGACTCATGGTTCTAATTCTGGCAGGCTGAGTGAGAAGGCAAAAGCATGTCTCCCTAGTCAAGCTTTTGGTCTTCGGAAACAATGAAAGCTTGCCCATGACCTTCAATATCTTTTCTTCTAATGGCAGCTTAAATAATTCCTCAATGTCAATCTTCATCTTCTCAATCACCTTTTCTGGTACCTCATGATTGATCAACTATTTAGCACTCAAAAAAGAGAACCAAACTTGCTTGTTGATGGATCTCTTCAAATTCTAGTGATTGGACAATTTTGCATGTAAAAGTTGAACAACTGGTTCAAGCTCAAGTGCATGCCCGCATGGGAGAGAAATATCGTACACCAACGTCTGTATAATATTACTGTTTTTGCTGTTGGCGCCATGCTTTTTCAAACCAACTTATCGTGCCAAAAAAAAAAAAAATCCTTTAGGCACCTAATAATCAAAGTTGATTGGTACTAGCTCAACTTTAGTCGTTTTTGTAAAGGTGCTTCTTCCAACAGATACTGTCCTGCAAGGCAGCATGCCAAAAAGGAAATGGAAAATTTTTACAGGCTCGCGCAGCTGATACAATACTCGGCACAGTTTTGCTTACCTAAAGCAATTGCCATTTGCAATTCGTTCATAGGGGTGGGCAAAATACCCAACCCGATCCGATCCAACCTGAAAAATTTTGGATTCACATTGGATTGGGTTGTAAAAGAAACCTGATCGGATGAAAACAGTGAAACCCAATTGGGTTGTGATCGGATCGGGTTTTATCTGAAAACCTGGTCGAGTTGCTTAAAAAATAAAAATAAAAACCCTAAACCTAAGCACACATACACCACAGACACAAATCACAGATTCACATTTCACAATACATACACAAACACAAGTCACAACCCTCCTCTTTACACAAAACACATACACAATCACACCCAACGCCAATGGAGGCCACACAAGTCACAACCTTACCCTCAAGAAGCAAGAAAACACTCTCTAGTCTCCACGCCTGATCGGCTACATGTCCAACCATTCGGGACCTGCTACTGCCCACCCACCCGTCTGCGATCTTCTGCTGTGCGGCCATAGCCATCGATCTACTACTCCAAGCCTCCAACCTAACCCGAGTTTCTCAAGACTTTGAGTTTTGACTTTTGAAGCTTTGATGGTATATATGGTTACTGTGTAGCAAATTAGCATTTAATATTTGATTGTTGTAATTATATATTTTTAAATGTTAGTAATAAAATCAAGAAAATCCTAACCAAATTCAATCCGATTTTTTGTCCCGCGCGCATAGCCACCGATCTACTACTCCAAGCCTCCAACCCGACCCGAGTTTCTCAAGACTTTGAGTTTTGACTTTTGAAGCTTTGATGGTATATATGGTTACTGTGTAGTGAATTAGCATTTAGTATTTGATTGTTGTAATTATATATTTTTAAATGTTAGCAATAAAATCAAGAAAATCCAAACCCAATCCTAACTGATTCAATCCGATTTTTTGTCCCGATCCAATCCGATCCGATCCGAATATATATCGGATTAGATTGGGTCAGATTATAAACTCGGGTTGCATTCGGATTAATTTTTGCCCAACCCAAACAATCCCGAAACCCGATCGGGTTGACTTGAATTCGATTTTGTCCACCCCTAAGTTCACATAGCAAAAGGAATGTACATGTTGGGTAAAACTCGGTGCAAGGGAGAATTTATTAATTGAAATAAGAGGAATACTTATCTATCATGAAAGGGTATTACAAAAATTAAAAAATATAAATGTAATGGATGAAATTTACGAAAGAACAATAAAAGAGAGCACAAAATAGACAATTAACAACACCTATAATTGAGAACGCCATCGGCATCTTAAGAAATAGACATTTGCATATCGTCATGGACTTATTCTACCACATTAGGGGAGGGGAAGGGGAAAAAAAAGCATCATGAAAATTAGTCTTTTTACATTAAATAATCTAAGGTCTTATCTAAAATTGAGTAGCCGTAACTTTTAAGTTACAATTGTTGTGGAAAAAAAATTGTAACTATAAAACAAAAGTAAATAATTTATAGTAAATATAAATTTTAAAAAGATTATTAAGAATATAATGGATTTTTCATTATACAAGTGAAAAATCATATCAACATAATTTATAAGTTACAGCAGTTAGTATTTATCAAACACTTTAATGCTGTAACTTAGAGTTACAACTGCCCAATCTCAATTTCAAAAGCACTCTAACATCTGAAAACATTGTTGCACATGAAATGTTTTCAAAGAAAGTTCAGTCTCACGCTTTGCAAGATTTTTAGGGTGATCTGCTGTGACAAAAAAAAAAAAATAGTGACGTTATGGCAAGAGCTGCACAAATTGGTGGGGGGGGGGGGGGGGGGGGAATAAATTAACACACACAAAAATACGCAAATAAATTTTCGGTTTCGTTCGTTCATTCAAAGGCCAGCATTAATTAATAAAACTAACAAACAAAGAAATCTAAATTTTCAAAAATTAAAATTTAGGAACAACTTATTTACTATAACTAATATTGGAGAGGTAATCAAGTAATTTTATGTATTTTGGGTTAATTAAATGTCACTTTAGTTATGTATTTTGAAAAAAGCCTCTGAAACATCCTTACTATTAAGACTAATGCTAAGTTACATGCATGTACCTTACACCCCTCTCACATGAATAGTGAATGATGTGGGTCCACTCACTATTCATGTGAGAGGGTTGTAAGGTACATGCATGTAATTTAGAGTATTAAATATAAAAGTTACATTCATACTCTTTTTTTTATTAACTTTTATAATAATACCCTTACATAAATCTTGAGACATTAATGAAAAGAAAAAAAAACGGTAATTGATTAAATCAACCCTAAAATTAAAATTAAAATTAAAATTAATGAATTTTTTTTTTGTTAGTATTACATTAAATAAATCGTTCTATATAAAGGATTTAGATTAAATACTTAGCTGATCTTTGCTCAACTTTTCATAATTTTCGATCACACATTCATGTATAGTATAGAAATATACAATTATAAAAGTCAACTCAACATTTAATCCAAATCCATACATAAATTAGCATCCAAGAAGATTTTCTAAAGAATACAATCAGAGCAGATTTATTCCCCTGCGTAGCTAGTTCTCTTTATTGACAAACCTACAGTCGTTCCTGATTTGCCCGTGGTGGCCAGTGAGTACATTTATCTTTCCCACCTTGACAATAGAATTTACAAATGAATCACAGAAGAATTGTTGATCAGAGGCATGTGCCCACACTAGCTGAATTATTTCTCCTTGACGATGGTCTTGAGTCACTAGTAGATTATCTGATGGCAGCAGACCTCTTCCTCGAAGAATGTTGAGGTACTAATGATTGCCAAACCTTGCAGGAGTCGTATAATCAAGCGGCGCCACTTCGTTATCTCTTCCTGATTCAGGGCATATGGACCGTACGATTCTCCGAAATGTTGTTTATATTTTGTATTTATCATAATGTTCTTCTTTAATGTTAACGTCATAGATACTTTGCCTGAAGCTCAGACATCTTGCCTCACCAATTGTGTGGCTACCTATTGACAGTTTATTTTTTTCAAGTCAATTTCAACATTTTACCACAAAATTTGAAACTTGGGATGTAAGATAGTGGCTTGTTAATTCACATTATTTTGATTGAACCTGATAAAGCAACCAAGTCTCTAATGTCAAGACCTTGATGTTCAAAATTTGCAATAAGAGTCTCCAGAGAGGAATTGGGAAAAGGAATGTACTTTTTGGCTCCGTCAAAGCTCGCTTTCAGTGAATCTGTCCTTCCAAGCAAGACCTTCCATGTCAGTCCTCCTCTCTGATAATATAAAAGTCAGAGGCTTGTAAGTATATCACTAAACTTGTAAGAGAAGCATTGGAGTTGGCCCGGCCGAACATAAACAACAATCTATATCATTATTGCAAGTCTAATTGAACTCTAAGAGTTATGAAGTCTTTTATTTTAACTTCTATCACTTACATTAGCTTTTATATAAATACACATATTGTACCTAAATTTTGTATGTGAGAGACATGGAAGTTTATATAAGACATGGAAGTATATATAACGTATTAGAAAATACAATAATAGCTATCGAATCGATAGTAATATCCCAACAAACATTGGCTAAACATACAATAATAGATCTCGGATCGAATCGATAAACATTGGCATAAACATACATTGGCATGAGGATTTTTCCTTAAATTCTCATGCCAAAGCAACGTAACTTATTGTAATCCGCTGAATAGAGACAGTGACATAACCTGCTTCTGCGTTTGGAGATGCGTTCGGGGATCAAAAAGGTTAGGTACGCTTTCAGATTTAATGTTGAATATGCACGAATATCTACAAAACGAAATGTGGAGAGAGTTACATTACATACCAAAGCAACAGCATCACGAGCGGCAATGGTTAGAATATCAGAGCACATGAAATTGTGTGGGGACATGCATCTTCTAAAATGAACTTGATCTCATCAATCACTTCGAATCCTCACACAGATAAGAGAGATGATGGGATCAAATGTAACCATGAGAAAGCAATCATGAAAGTGCAAGCGTAGGAGTGATGCTGCCATGCGAGGATCTTTAACCACGGCATTCTCGACAATACGTCTGATAATCTCTTCTGCTAAGGGGCATGTCTCTTTGTAGTAATCCTGAACAAGAACTCCATCACCTTCACCCGAAATCTTTCTTCCATGCAACATGAACATCAATACAATCAACAATAGTATCCTTATATTCTCCATTGAGTGATTCAGCACGTACAAGTTAAACAATTGGTTCAAGATCAAGTGCACGCGGAGAGGATTGTTGCACTAACATCTCTATCACATATATATCGTGCCTGCAGAGCTTGACAATGATGTTTTCTTGTACTGTTCTTGATATTGCTACTATGTGTCAAAACCAACTTCTCTTGCAAAAAATCCCTTTTGGCTCTTAATATTCAAAGTTGATGCAACTAACTGAAGCTAATTATTCTTTTCTTTAGGTCATTTTATAAAGATGTTTCTTCCAGAGTCTATTGGGTTGTGAAAATTGGCCAGCCAGGGTTTATAGCTAGGTAGCTTGGTGCAATATTATGCGCAAAATCTTCATCATACAACATCATCAAACCAGAATATCTAAGATAGCCTCATGGCTTTGGTATCAAAATATTATTAGTCAATTTTCCAGCCTAACCATATAGTATAATATTCCCAAGGGAAAAAAAAATGTTAAAAAGTAAATTTTTCCTCATTCAATTGAATTTGTATTCCATAAAACAAACTCAATTGAGTGTTTCCTTCTCCAATTTTCAAAGGAACTTGAGAAAAACTGGACAAATTAAAAGAAAAAAACACATCAGGTATTTGTATTGTCTGTGAACCACAATGGAGTTAGAACTGTAAACTAGATGACTGAAAATGAGTTTCCAACACCATCCCAAAAAGGGAAGAAAATTTACAAGTTTAATACTTGACAAAGCTATCGACATACAGACCCACAAGCATCCCAGTCAAAACTGATAGACCCCACTAGAAGCATTATTCTTTTTCAGAGCTATCTGAAGAAGAGCCAAAAAAGAGAAAAAAAAAATGTTGTTTACGGTCTATAGATTCACCTGCCCTAAACAAGTATTTTGGCACATTGCTATATCTATATATTGACTATGTATCAAGTATTATGTGACTCAAGGCTATACAGAACACTTCTTTTCCTTGCTATTGTCACAAGGATTTGATTTTGTTCGTGCTTCAACCTGAAGGTGGATGTCGATACCCGTATATCGATTTGATGTCAACTTCTAATGTTAGCCAAACAACTTGCGGTCCCCTGCTACAGAAAGAAGGGGGAGAAAAGAAAAAAAGAAGTGTTATCATATGTATGCAAGAGTAAGTAGATTTATATAAAGTGGCATCAACTATGTCCTTTCTGGTAAAACAACTATGACCAGAGAACTATAGAAACGAAGAAAAATGCAATTTCTGACTTTTCTACAACTATGAAACAACGCAAGCTGGGCCCAGGCCGGGCCTCGATTCAGAAAGATGAAGGGCCCAATAGTCTAAATAGGGGGTTACAAATCCCCCATGTCACATCTAAGATTAAGACAAACAGCTTCTTGAAAAACCGTAGATGAAAGAAGATTTCTGATGCTTAGTCACAACATGAGATCAACCATTGCTTAATTTCAAGTTGAAGAACATGGTCCCAAGTTATGTTAAACGAAAGTCGACATATTCTACCTGGTATTCTACCTGGTAATTGCTGAAGCTCTAGTTCCCCATCTTCATCTAAGAAAATATCAGGATGTACTACTGCAGAGCTGACATTGAGTGCTCTCTTCAACTTTCGATGGTCTAAGACCTCAACTTGAACCAAGAACGTTGAACTAACAGGCCGATGATCAGAGAGTAGTATCTCTGCCCGCGTGTAAGCAAGTTGTTTTATGCCTTTTCCTAGCCAAAGTATACGATCACACCTGCATAACATTCCATGTAAAGGAACTAGCCTGATCATTCAAGATATAATAATTATAAAGGTCTATTCACTAGTACAACAAAAAGGCTGACATATATTACCATGCTGGAGATCTTTTCTTCTCCCCTTCTTTTGGGTTCTCACCAACATATCTATCAGAATTTATTTCGTATTTGTAAGTTGGTGGAAAGTTTATCACTCCCTCTTTCCATCCCTCAAACACATGCCCACTGTGGAGTTCTTTGCTTAGCTGCAAAAAAAACAAAGCAATTAAACAATTTTACCATCAGAAGATAAGGCATGTTTGCGACTACAAAATTTTGAAATGAATTAGAGGCAGACATCACTTACATGGAAACTCAAACAATTTTGGTAAATCATCTGTAATGATTATAAATCAGGTTTGTCTAATAAAATATAAAACCCACTAACAAGTAATTGTGCTAGGCAATCACAAAAATCATATGTTAAAAAAAAATCGTTCACCTCGGAAATGATTCCTTTTTTGGTTGAGAGGCTATAGAGCAAAAATGCTTAGAGGCAATAAATTTGTTCTTCGAATTCACAACAGTTCTTTACCTAATAAGTGATAAGGTCATTCGTGTTCTACTGTGAGTGAAATCTGATTATGTTTATAGCATCCGAGTTATACCAAAATGTGATAAACAGGAAAGGTTTATTAAAAATGAACTGCTAGCTTAGTGAGTACAAAAAGGGAAAGTGAATAATTTTGTCAACGTTGTGTGCAAGTCTACCTGATCACTGTTGATAAGCTTATCCCACCGCTTCTGAGCAACAAGCTCCCGAACTTCTGTGTCCATCATATTGAGACGATAATTCAAATCCCCAAACCAGAATATCTGACTGTTTAAAGAAGGGGAAAATAGTAAACACATGTTCCATGCAACTAATAAAATTTCTCAGGTACAAATGTGAAATTTATCAGCAATACTTGAGTACCAGATTACCAGAATGATGTTGATTGTATAATTTAGTTGAATAAGATAATCCGCAATAAATATCATACAAAATTACCTTGAATTCCATGAAAGCATATTAATATACAAAAACATGGATTCTTGATCAAGTTAATGTTATGCGCCCCACAGAAATTTCAAATGGAGCTTGTGTAAATAAATTATATATTATTTGAAACTCAAATCCCAAGAATGCTCACTCATGAGATGGAATTGTCTGTGGTTGATCTGTATCGAAGACTGATGAGAAACGGGTACGTCGTATGATTTCAGAGACATCAGAGTTACGCCTTTGTTCGGCCCCATCTGTCTGACCAGAGGTCAAATGAGAACAAACAAAGCACAGCCGTGATTGGAACAGAGTCATGCTGACTGAAACAGATCCCTGCATCAGAAACCTCAACTTAGATGTAAATTGCAGTGACAGCAAGTATATTCACTTTATAAATGCTTATAACACGATCCCAATTAATGTAATTCCTGGGACAGGTTGTCAAAAGTCATATTCACTAATGTTTAGGAGGTGTTAAATGTCCCAATCATGACACAAATGTACTACTATATTAGTGTTTATAGGGGGAAAAAAATACATCCATGCTTTTGTGCTTCAGAAAAAATACAACCACAAATACTTTATCTTCCCTATAATTTCTAGTTTATCTTCACTTTATAACTGCTTATAACACGATCCCAATTAATGTAATTCCTGGGACAGGTTGTCAAAAGTCATATTCACTAATGTTTAGGAGGTGTTAAATGTCCCAATCACGACACAAATGTACTACTATATTAGTGTTTATAGGGGAAAAAAATGCATCCATGCTTTTGTGCTTCAGAAAAAATACAACCACAAATACTTTAACTTCCCTATAATTTCTAGTTTGTAAGGTGGAGCACTATTAGCATGAAAGAATTGTGTTACCTTGTTTCCCATGTAGCCCATAAGACCAACTCCAACAGGTGAGACCTTTAAATTGTTTATGTGTCTTCTCAACCGCTTACGCACCCAAATTGACACATATATCCCAACCATTTGCTTGCTGACAATTCGGACATACTTAGGACGTGACTTTGCAGTATCTCTAATGGCCGCATCATTATGTTTCTCCTTTGGTGTCTCAGAGAAGGCATCAAACTCCTCATCAGAAAAACCATCGGACACATCAGATACGGACTCAACAACTTCAGGCTCCTCCTGCTGCTCCATCCAGGTTGAGACTAGGTTTCCATAGCTGTGGTGTGACCTTTTCAATCCATTTCCATTTATTGCAAAATGTTGAGGACTCAACATTGGCGGATTGTCCACCAAAGTAAAGCCGATTCTTGCAGAACTGCTGAACACCCTCCGCAATTTCAAATTGGATGAGATGACTTGAGGGGTTGCATCCAATGAATGTTCAGGCCAGTCTAATCTACGATCGTAGTCGACACCATATATTCTACTCAAATGTAAGTTTTTACCAATACTAATAACTTTCTTCAAATCTTCTCGTCCAACATTGCAACCATTTGTAATACTAGCATACTCCTCGCTAGTAATCCCCAAAGGGAGATCATCAATCTCGTCAGCAAGTTCATCAGCAAGTTCGTCAGCAACAGAGGAGGTTCTTAGCACTGGAGAAGGTGGGGCACTGTAGCTTTTGTATTTATTTTCAGGTTCCGCAGATTTATTCAGGGTTCTGCGAATGATTGCCTCCCATTTTGGAATTGGCCTGCTACTCTCTGCCCCCAGAACGTTACCAGCATTCAGAGGGACTACCTCTTGAAAGCTGCGAAAAGTAGATATTATTAACATGAGATTAAAACCTCCAATGCATATAATAATATGGCACAGCTGTGTGCTACAATATCATTTATTTTAGATTGTGTTTTGTTTATTTCTTTTTTTGACACTTCCATTGAATTTATGCCAAGTCAGTTTCAATAAATAGCTTGAACGTGTAGAATAACTCCTTTAAAATACCTCAAATCAACACCAATCCATCATCTGCATCTAGATTTTGGGAGTTTTCATGTCTGAAACCAGTAGTACTCCCTTAAAATGACATAAGCATTAAGCCAATCATTTTACCTAAAACATGTGTTTAGTTTAGCTAGATTTAAAAAGGGATGTATGTGCCTCATAGCAGCATTAAAAAAATAAGACCCAATTCTAAAAATGCCGATTGATCTGATTGATGAGGAATCTATTGCCAAGACAGATCAATAGGTCATTAAACCTAACCTAGTCTCATTGTTCAAACTTATGCAGCCTTAAGGTTTACACTGCGCGTTCCATTAACTCAAGCATTACAATGTTGTTTGTGATGTGATAGAACTATTCCAATCTATTTAACTGCACATGCACAAGGAACTATTATGAAAAACAAACTGGAACTTCAAGCAAGATGTTGCTAACTGAATAGCACGATGGACAGATTGACACGACAGCCATAACAAAGGCAGACAGGATGCACTCACTGTTCACCAAAGTATGAAATACACACCCAAAAATGTAAATATCTGCTGGCTCTTGGGTGCAAAGCCAGTCATCAATATCAAGATCTTCGTATGGTTGTCTTCCAGCAACGTTCCAAGTCCCTATTGTTACCCTGCACACAACCGAGTATCAAGAAGCTTTCTCAGTCAGAATCACACAGATAGTTATGGCTGAGTTAGCTAATTAAGCGAGTTACAGCCAAACCTCACATCCTTGGTATTTATATACTGCACACGCAGTGTTTCTGATTTCCCTCTCCTGTGTCTTAAGTGATAGCCCTTAGAAGGTGTCTCTGGACCAAAGAAACACCAAAGCAATTTGAGACTCACAAGTAATCAAGTGAAAAACTGATTAGGTCTTCAAGATAATTAAACTTCTCATGGAATTGACTAAAAACTTTGCAGGAACTGGACTCTATTTAGGTCCAGAGATTTAAATGAAACAAAAACTTTTTAAACACTTTTAAGAAGGATATTTATGTCTTTCACCCAGAAACTAATAAAACAAGAACAGGGATTTTTCTAAATGGCTTCTTTTCTTCATTTCCATCACAAAAATCAATACCTGAGCTCATCTTCAAGTCCTAGACTAATTCATGGTCACACCAAAATTCTAGAATTTCACCCAAATTTAAGAGCGACTGATACTTAAACAATTAGATATTAAAAAGAAAAACAGAGCAAAGAAAAAAGAGATAGATAATTTATATAGCAAGGCACCAAATAACAAAAAAAATGTTTTATAAACAAGAAAAGGAAAAAAAGGCACGAGAATTTCATATCGAGATTCTGTAGGAATGAACACTGGAGGAAAGATACAGGAATCTGATAATAGTAGAGATGATAAAATAATTGCTTTTGATAGTAAAAAATAATAATAATAATAATAATAATCAAGAAAGAAAAAGAGTTTGATCCTAGCAAGACCAAAGTAGACATATAGAATACAACCTGAAATTTGGCTTTGACAATCTGAATGGTTCTCCTGAGCCTTATGTAGATGATCTTCTCGTATGTGCACCCTTGCATCTTTAACAGAGCAAGCTGGAAAATTTTTTTTGGCAGAAAACAATATCAACAACAAAAAAAGCACCAGAAACACAGAAACAACCAACCAATGTAAACATTTCGCAACCGTACCATCATCTTCACTTTCAGTTTCCGTGTCAATCTCATCTTCGCTAAAATCATACACCTTTGGCTTTATATTCAACCATTTCTTCATCACAATGGAAGGCCAAAAAGCCTGCAACAGAAAGTGAATCTTCGAATGAGTCTAAATGCTGGTTCCTAAAAATCACAAAAAGTTATATCAGAACAAGTACCAGAGAGCCAAAAGGCACACCTCAGAACGCTTTCCTCTCTGGGTTCTCATTGTCTCACAGGATCAAATTTCCGAATGGAATCCAACTAACAACTACTCGAATATGGAACCAGGCACTGGAATCCAACTCTGACTATTTAAGGGCATTAATGTTTAAATAAGAGGCATTAGAGACCATTAAAAAACAAGATCTAACGGTGGCCAAGTTTGGTGCCAAACACAAGGAAGATTCACACTAAGTTACCAAATAGAAAGGACAGAGAAAAAAGTGTGGACATATTGAACAGACATACACGCACAGCCTCAACTTGCTCAAAAAGAAATACCCAAGGGACATCCCTCTCACATATCCAAAACATCATAGCAACACTATCACTGAAAAATCAATAAAACTGAAGATAAAAACAAACCCATAAAAAATCAAAAATATCACTATCATTGTCACACAATGGTAAAGTCTAATCCAAAAATTAAAAGATGCCACAGCCATTATTAGTTTCAGCAATGCAAAGAAAGAAAAACAAAAGTTGGGTTAACCCAGAAGCTGATTACACCTACGAATTAAGAAAATCCAACCGGGCTATTAACAATCACACAAATTGAAACCCCGAATAAATAAAATATATATAGCTTTAAACAAGTCGGTATCCATCCCCACCAGATGTCTAAAAGCAAATTTAGGAACTTACACAGTTATATACAACTAAAGACAAATCAAATACTGAAAACGACACAATCATTTAAAGATAAGAAAAACAAAGTGTAAAAAAATAATGATAATATTAAATGATCATACATACCATTACAAGATTGGCAAAGACCCCACCATGCTTGAAACAGGTAATTACCCAGTTAAACTAACCAAAGGTTGACACTAAAAAATGGAAGTTCAAGTCAAAGGGGTAATCAAAATGAGTAAAAAAACTACAATTAGAAAGAAAACAAAGGACTAAAAAAGAATTAGGACAGCTGTGAACAGATTGGTTGGACGGTTATCATATTAACGGAAATATGTATAATAAATAAATAATACTAAAATATGTGCATGAAAAGATTGATTAATGAATTTAGAACTGATTCAAAGGGACCAGCTTCACATAATAAAAGGTTGGTTCAAGCTCAGCGCACTATATGTGAAAGTAAATGACTTGCCTTCAGTTGAAAAAATAAAAAAAATAATAATAAAAAGTCCACTTTTTATATGTATTTTGTTTTTATTTGTTTATGAATTGTTGGATGATGTGGTGAGGTGACTGAAGAAGTTGATTTTGAGAATAAAGAAGACTTCTTTTATAAGAAAACCATGCAAGCAAGATCTTTATTTTTCAATACCTTTCGAATTATAGTATAATCTCGATAAATTAATAAAAATTTATTATTTAAGTGAATATTAATTAACTGAATTACAATTAAACGTATATTGCAATTCAGGGCTAACAAACTAACCTATTGAAGATTTATTAATGTATGTCAATTAATTAGGAAAAAAAATCAAACTGGTTTAACCAGAACCAGCTGGAAGTTCTAAAGATGTGGATAAGCTGGAAGTGTGTACGGCAAGGTATACTGTTTGTAGAGGGAACAGAGTAATGTTCAATTACACTGCATGTCTGAATTATGATTTTCTTTTTTTTTTTGTATTGTTGGTGCGGACTTTGCTGATTTTTGAATTGTTCGTACAACACGTGTGTTTAATTATAAATAAAAATTTAATTTGTGTTTTTTTTTTTCCTTTATACGTCTGTATGAAAAAAAGTATATGTCTTGTAGAAGTTTATACCAAAACAAACTCCCGTTGTTTTTAAAATATACAAACCAATAAAATTTTTGACAATTAATCAATTAATTTCTTATTATAA
>NW_006262274.1:11327607-11329168 GCF_000493195.1 Citrus x clementina
GGTACTCTTGCTCATTAAAATTGTTTTAAAATAAGTTTTAGGGTGGAGCTATTTGAACCCACAAAATTTTCTCTCTGCACCCTCTTTTTAATTAAGAATTTTATTATCTCAATAATTTTTGAAAAAATTACTTTCTCTTCTTAATTTCACATATTCTCATCAATTCATTCAAATATATTATATTAGCTATAAATAATTGGTATTATTAATTAAAAGGAACAAAACCTATTGTTTAGAAATGAACATTAATAATTTTTTACCGGTCATAAAAATAAATGAATATCAAAAAATTAAATTTTATCAAAAATAATTTAAAAGAGAGTGAAATTGAGTATCTAATTTGCAGAATGTGAGAGTAGAGAAAAAATATATAATTATAGGATAGAGAGAGAGAGAGAGAGAGAGATTAGTGAAGGGTAATTATGATTTTTTTAAATTTTAAATTTATAATAACGAATTTATTTTTAAAAATAGATGGAGAGAGAAATTTAATGGGTTTAAATAGTCTCACTCTAAGTTCTATTTGATCATTTTATCCAAATATAAAAAGGACTAAATTATCCTTAAAAATATGCTTAATTTAAGTATTTAATTTTATATGATTAAATCTCAAAATTCTTTTTTATCTGTATTTTTTAAAATAATAAAAATTTGCTGTAATTATTTCTTGAGAGTGGAGTGAAAAAATTCACCACCAATAAATAATCGTCGAGTTTTACATTATTGAGTTGGGTCATGATGGGTCAATTTGCTGGATCGTAGGATTGTTTCTAAAATTTAGCCTAATTAATTTGACTAAGTCAATCATTTTGATACAAAACCATCCCTTTATTTATTTATTTTTTTTCTTGATTGCAATGATTTGGTCAAAATGTATCGGGTCTAAAAGTTTCATGCAAAATGTTTTCCAAGTTAAACCAATCTACTTATTTTCAATAGGTTGTGAAAATAACACGAGGACGTGTGGGATTTTGTCAAACTTCCAGACGAGACGATTGAAACATGCTGCTTATATTGCTGCGATCTCTGTTAATTTTTTACCAAAATTCGCATAACCTTGGAAAGTTTAAAAAAGCTGTGTATATATAGTCCTTCTTTAACGTGGGTGTTCTTATTTTTTTTTTCATACAAAAATAATTTTAAGTCATAGAGCTTAGTGAAGTCAGATTTTAATACTATTAAACTGTACGCTTAATAGCGTGTTTGCATTTAAAAAAATGAGGGAGTATGCACCTGAGAATAATTATACACACACCATAATTTTTTAAATAGAGTTTATTTAAGTAGAATTTTTATTTTAAAAAAATTAGTTGTTTAGTTATCAATGAGATTTTTTAGTCAAAATTGTAAAATTACTTAAGTTTTTAAAGTATGTTACGAAATTGTGAAATAAATAAAGGGACAAAATTGTGAAACAAAGGGTATTTTAAACAGTTTATTTTTTTTTAAGAAAAAAAATAAAAAAAACTCTCTAACTTCTATTGTCAAAGTCCAAAATTTAAGCTTATATAATAAAGGTGAAATAGTTTATAATCAATTTTAAATTGTCTCTTCCTTTATT
>NW_006262274.1:11329497-11335910 GCF_000493195.1 Citrus x clementina
CAAAAATCGTGATCCACATGTATAAATTAGCATATAACGTAAGATTAGACGTAAGTGTAAAGACTAAAAGGGCAGCTCTATTTGATTGAAAAAGATGGGATTAGTGCATGCATGGCTGGTTAATTATTACTGGCTTTTTTATATGCTAAGTTGACTTATCTATATAATAATACACATGTCCATTGTAGCCCACATAATTAATTAATACAAATAAATTGTACACATTATTATCTCTTTGTGTTGATGACGAGGAAGCTAATAAACCCACCAAGCCTTTGAGTATTTAGAATATTTATGCCACTTGAATATTCTATGAATATACATATTTATATAATTAGCAGATCTGATGCTTAGATGGTTAAGTTAATATGATACCGGAAAAAAAAATGATATATTATTCATTGCATGCCAATGTTATACCTACGTAATGGAATGGACCACAAATCAAGAGTTTTCTTAGCCTTTTAAAATATTGCATGATGATTAATTGCATACTACATTTGGCTACTAGCTATATTATATAAGTTTAAGCAAGTGGGTTTTTTTTTTAAAAAAAAATCTAGTGTGAATTTTGATCAACTGGACAAATTGGTAAGTGGAAAAAAGAGAGATTGAGAATTAATTATTAACGTTAGGGTTTGTATTTTTTGACACGAAGTTAAATAAGTTAGAGCTATAAAATGTCGGACTGGAGTTTAGTTCTCAATAAATGAATATGTATATGACATAATTAACAATCTTATAATTCTATATTGTTGACTCTTGATCCTGTTCTGTCGACCTGTATTTTATGCAATGATATTATATTACATTTGTTGTATTTTAAGAAGTATTTAGTTATATATTTGGACTAAAATTGAGTTCGGTAAGTAAAACCACAAATATTTTTAAAAGATATATTTAAGTAACAATGCGATTGTAGGTTTTTTTCATAATTGTGCTAGGTTAGTATATATTTAATATTCGTGATTTGATTAATAAAGAAATTTAAATTCGTATCGTCCTAAATATTATTATGCAACCATTGTTTGGCATGATACAAACAGAACTTAAACGATCACACATAATTTACACACAATTAATGTCACCCTTGATAGGGAGATTGTCAATTTTCTTCCTACTAAAATCAATAGATATTACTTACTTATTACAATTTTCATAATAGCCAAAAACTCTCCTGGCACTATAAATTTAATGGAAAAGAGGAGTAAATGGGTTATTTGCTTGGTAGTTTAACTTGGAAATATAAAATATATATATTTACTATAAAAATTTAAAAATAAAAAAAATTATAAGAAAAATATCATATTAGTAATTTTTTATTCACTCAAAAAAACATATATTTTCTTATTTTCAGTACTTCAATTTTTATTTTAATCTCTATTAATATCATTTATTTAATTTATAATAAATATGAATAAAATTGTATTTAAAAATAAAGATAATACTGCAAAATTATCCTATTAGGGAAATTATTGGTTATTATAAAAATAGTTAGAGAATAAGTGGTATATATTAATTTCAAAATGAGAGTGTTTGAATTTTGGGACCACTTGCGCAATCTAATGCTTAATTTTAATTAGAAGCAAAAACATGGTAATTAATTAACAACGACTAATTTGTAATATTGTTATGTATGCTTAATTTCTTTTCCTTTTTTTTTTATAAAGAAAAGAAACCAAATTAAGATGAAAAGAAGGAAAGGTGTTATTGGTTTTGGCTCTAGGATATTATTATTTATTCCATGGATTATATATAAAGTGTTTCACTACTCTAACACCCAAATTAATTCTCTTCCACTTAATAATAGTTCAATTGGTCCCCTAAATCAAAAAATGTTGTGGAAAGATTCTTTTTAGAGCCCCTATTTTTATATATAAATTTTGACACAAGATCTTACTCGTTAAATTACACTAATTTTGATGGCTAAAATTATTACGGATAAGGATTATTTTGTAAAAAAATAAAGTCAACTGGTGGACACAACAGCTATTATTAATACTCCGATTATCCCTACTATCGACTCTAGTATTACCAATATAGGAGTTTATCTTGTAAACACAGATAATTACTCTGGTTTTTAAACCGAATATACTGTTCTGTTCTCATTCAAATAGAGTAGTCATGATGGGATTTTCTCAGAATTGTTTAGTAGGTGATACTATAGACTTGTGTGCTAACGATCGTTACAGAGGCATTGGTTTAAACTATATTTTGGCAGGCCCTTTGCTTGATATATATGAGCCATTGTTATGAATTCTGAAACAACCAAGTCTAGCCAAGTGCAATATAGAACATGAACATTAGGAAAAAAAAAATATTGAACATAAAAATTATCTTATCAACGATTATAACAATATTTGATGAGGTAGCTTTCGACGAGACGGTTAAGGATAGTTGCAGAAATATGAAGCTCAGATCCTGATCCTTTGGGTGAAAAATAGAGAAAAAAAAAGTTTAATCTTTTGTATCATGTTATTTAATTTTCTGATATATAGAAATAATAACTGGAAAAAAAACGATTCATCATTATTTTTTTTTATCATGCACATTAAGAACAGAGAAGAAGACAACACTGCAGGAAGACGAGGGAGTGAATATAAAAAGATTCGTTAAGAGTAAATGGGAGAGAACTTAAAGAGTAGTAACAATAGTTGTGGGATCCATTATTAATTGACTTTATTTATTCACAAACTAATACCTATGAAAAAATAACCTTAACCATCAAAATTGTTGTAATTAATGGGTAAGATCGCATGTCAAAATTTGTGTATGAAAAGAAAACTTCCTATGTGTGTGTGTGTATGTATATATAGATAATTAATTTGAGTTCTATATTCTTCTATTCTTTGATTTTTTATGCATGGTGCCCACAAACAAAAAGTTGAGATCAAATTAAAGACAAGGCACATGAAATGACTTGGATTTAGATGGTACTGAATAAAGGTAGAATCACTTTAATTTTCTTTACTAACTGATCATCAATGTCCATTGCATTAACCAGTGCTTCCAATTTGCATCTGCAAAAAGCTGCCGATATCTTAGCTCAAAGTAACCCTTTACAGCCATTATTGGTTTCGTTTATTAAGTATGAACATTATTCCTCTCTCAATTGTTGAATGGTTGACCGGTGATAGTTTTCTCTCTATAGAAATGTGAGTGAAGTAGATATCTTTCAAATATTTAAAAATTTAAATAATACTTTATAAAATTTAATGTAAATTAATCTCAATAATTATTTAATTATAAATATCAATAGTTATCTAATGTAATATTAACAATAATTTAATTGTAATATTAGTATCAAATATATATATATAGGCACACACACACTGAAGATGAAAAGAACTAGGGTTAGTTTTATGTACATTAAAGTGACCTAGCTAGACATGAAAAAGTAGGGGAAAAAGAAAGAAAAAGTTTTTGTTTAAATACATTGGACAAACTAACATGCTCTTTATCGATCTTCTATGCTATAAATATTTATATGTTGCATGGTATCATGTGCTAGCTATAGCTTGAAGAAAGAACGGCACACCTAAGGCCTTTAGGCTTTTAATTTATACTACTAAATGTGACACAATAATTGGATTTGTAATCTAATCCAATAATAATAATAACAAATAAAACGGCAACAAATCAAATCAGTTTCCTAACAAATGATGAAAAAAATTTTAAATTTTTTCTAACTTTTAGGGACATTAAAAAATCGCTTCAACTTTGAATTTGAGCCAGAAAACAACAAAATGGTAACTTATCGAGAACTTCCTTAAAAAAAAAAAAAAGAAATCATATTATACATCCAAATCCGACGCCAAAAATTCAAATTAGGCGTATTTGAAACGCTCTTTCGCATACCTCCTAGAACATATTAGATTGGATAAAATGGCATGTAAATATCTAAAGAACAGCTGTAGATCATGAAGCCAGCTTACACATTCTATAATTAATAAAATAATTTTGGGCACTGAAAGTGAAAGGTCAATGTAAAGCCACAAGATATATGAATAAATATGAGTCGAAGATTGGCGATTCTACAAATTAAGCAAACGCCAAATTGCCCACCACCCTATATACTAATAATGCACGCTGGCTGACTGCCGCCTTGCCACACGCGGCTTGATGTTTGTGTATTTGTGGCTAAATTAATATGATTCTTCTTTCTTTCTTTTCCTTCTTTCTTTTTTTTTTTTTCTTTTTTTCTTTTTTTAAAAAATCTGAATAAAGTGATAAAATCTTGAATTAATAATGTATAACTTTCCCTCATCGACATAAATCTGGACAAAATGAGAGTAAATTTAAATTAAAAAAAAGGCATATAAGTCTGCCTTATCAACATAATTCTGATAATTAACAGCGTGATTAATTATGCAACCTACACAAAGATAATTTAATTGAATAAACATATATATTCAAAGCATAAAAATTCCAATTTAAATTTATGCTTCTCCATCCGATGATTTGGAACCTTAGGCCTCCTGCATCAACTTAAGATAGCTTTGCCAATTGATTATCGAAAGTGTATAGTAATAATGCTTAGTGTTTTTATATTACTACTTTATGGTTTATATAGAGCAAAAGAATATGAAATTTTGATAATGTCATTCAATTTTATGTACAAATCTTGATGATAAATTTGTGTATTAGTCCCAAAAGAAAAAAGGACACCTACACCTCTAAGATTTGAGGAAATGATCATAAAAACCCCTAAGTTTTAAAAAAAAATATATACCAAAAACCTTTTTTTACCATAATTTTTTTAATATAATAATTAGAACATTGACTTTAAAAAATTTTAATTAATACAAATATAATATAAATAATATAATCTATCCAATAGACTAATAATATTAAATTATTTTTAACATTTAAAAATAATATTAAAATTGTAAATTATTATATTTATTTTGATAATATATTTATATTTATTATAAAGATTTTAAATAAATCTTTGGGTTAAATAGATTTTACAATTAAAAAAATATCTCCCATTAATAATATTAAAATTATTTTTCTACATAATATTCAAAATTATTTTAACTTTAATTAATTTCTTTTAATATTATGCTTCTATTTATTATTAAGAATTAGTTTAATATAACAAAATATGTCTAGTGGATTGTAAAATATTAAAAATATATATTATTACATTATTTTAATGTCATAATTTTATTTATTATAAAATTTTGGATTAACTTTTTTAGAGTTTATAAAGTTAAAGAATATTATGATTAAAAGAGGATTTTAATATCCGTTATTAAAAATTTAAAAATTTTTATAACCATTTTCCTAAACTTAAAAAGTGTAGGTGTCTTTTTCTTGTCCTAAAAAGAATGATATGTAAAACTAAATTTTCTATTATTCAATTTCGATTTTATATTTGTCTAGAAAGTATGACATGAAGTAACAGTGAGCTGGAGCACAAGTGTTGAGCTCGTGAACACAAGGTACAAAGTACAGATCTTTCTGCTCGATTTATATAGGTACTTGACTCCCCACTGTAAATCCATGCAGTTGGGTACAAGAAAATGTCTGAAAAATGATGATACATGTACAAATCTGTGCGTATGATTTTTTTTTTTTTTCCTATAATCCATTATAACGACTTGCGTGGCCAAAAGGTGGTTAAATGAAACTGTCCTAAGATACTCATCATTATTTCTGGTAAGTGCATTTACTTTTTAACCGATTTTTCCAGGTCACATGACCTGTCATCTTAAATTATACAAAGAAATTTATACATGTATCATTATATAATTGGATGGTTGATAATTTTTTATATTATCTAAGTAAATTAATTATATTATCTCATTAACTATCGATAAATATTAAATATTTGGGATAAATTTTAAATCTAAGATAAAAGTTAAGTGGATTCGAGATAAGATAAGAAATACCCTCTTGTTTGAAATAATAATAATAAGTTGTCTTCTTGTTGTTGTAGTGTCAAGTGTGCGAACGTGTGTCAATGATTCGAAGAAGAGCAATGGAGAAAGAGTTTGTCACCAAACAAATTATAATTCCAACAAAAGGGATATGAGATCATTCTTCACCAACACCAACTACTTGTAATCCAACAAGAAACTCAAAAAAAAATATATATATATCAATTATCTTTTCCGCGTTTGAACCACAATGTCAAACAGATAGATGATGATAGAGAACAAAAATTAAACAAATCAAAACCAAACCAAGCACTGAAAATGACTCCCACTAAGGTAATAGTACTTAGGGAAATGAAATGGAAAATGAACACACGTTACTTGTATTGGTTCATCATGGGCCGTCTCATCCAAGCGATTAAACAAGTTTTCAAGCAAGCAGGCTAAATTTGAATAGTGTGGGATTTATAGAAGAAAAAAGTAGATTTAACCTTTATCCACCCTCTAACCTTTTTGAAAGAAAATAACATG
>NW_006262274.1:11336010-11338650 GCF_000493195.1 Citrus x clementina
GTTTTTTCAGTCATTCTGCAGTCTGATGGGCTACAATAAATAGTGTTTATGTAGATTCATCTCAATCAGATTATGAATCCCCTTTCTCATCCAAGAGGAAACAACTGAATCATGACAAATCTCTATATATCAATTAGTGGAGCTCAGCTTGGCAAACACTAGTTCAATTGATTTCGAACATGAGGAAGGTCTTGGGCAAAGAGGTGAAACAGATACTTTGAGCTCATAAAACTCAGCCAAGTTGCAGCCTGATTTTACAAGTTCACAGGAGTGCAGGACTATTATGTTAGATAATAGCAGCATCTAATTTTCAAAAGCCTACCGATTTTCCCTTTCAATAACTTCAACAGAAAATTTCCAACTATTTCTGACCTATATCATTGGTCTTATGAAGTATGGGAAAAGCTGAAACATAAGACGTAGAATTACAATTTCCCATAAACAGATTCGCCACGAAGCAATACTTCAATTGGTAAGGAAAGAAGTACATACATACATAAAAAATAGCTACATCCACATAAAAAATAACCATATTCAAAGAACACCAAAATGATGGGGTGCTATGGATCACACTACGGAAGACAGTAGCAGAATTTAAGTAGGAAAAGAATGCCTAAAAACAAGTAAATCCAGAAGTTGAAGACATATGAAACCAAAACTACACAGATTCCTCTGGATCTTGGATTATACTCAACCAAATGCTCCAATAAGTGCTATAGTTTTCGTCCCCTCCAAAAGCTTTTGATGTATGACATCCTAGAGATCTACGTACATACACCGGACATAGGCATAGGACTTAGTATATTGCTAGAATTTTTTTTTTTCCCTGGTTATATCAAGATTTTTTGTGACTTGTATGATTATAATAATGTATTTTTATGGGAGAATTTATTATAATAACATTACTTATTGGTTTGATATTATAATTCGTTTTCTTAATGGTTAAGGTTTAATTATAATAATATTGCCTTTTGGTTTAATATTTTTATATCCCTTTTTTCTACTTAGGTATGTTTCCTTTTTCCCCTCTATACAGGGACCGAGTGCTTAATATAAATCACAACACGAACGAGTTGAATTTGAATATTTCCTTCTATGAATTCTCTCTAGTTTTCCCTCCATTTCTTCTCTTTTATATCCTTTTTTAAACACCACTACCACCATCCAGCCACTGGCCGTGACTCAAACTGCCACCACAATTTTAACCATACTAATTAGTTCTATCACTGTCTCCAAAGTGTATACCCATAAAACACCCCTCAAAATCACCTAATAAAAAGTACTCACCTCCACCATTATTTGAACTTCGGTGATTAACTCCCTGTGTCATCAGGTGTAGCAGGCTTTAGGGCAATGGTTTTACAAGTACAGGAGAACACACATGTTATCTCATCCAAAATTCTTAAAATTGTGATCAAAATCCATGACCTGACTAACAGAATATGAGTGACGTCCATAGGAACACTATCACGATAGATATCCTTAGAGTAAGAACCGAATTTGAGAGAAACAAGACATCTCTCAGTGACTGAAGTGTAAGGACATCTTAGCCACCTAAGCTACAGTAAATAGATGAGGATGAGGTTCTGGCTTAAGCTAAAACCTAATAATCGGTGATATGGCTATGACATTCATATTCTACCTCCATCATTCACTGGCTCACACTTTTTTTTTCTTTACATGGAATAAAAGTATCAAATATGGTTGTATGTTTCCATGCATCAAAATTTTTGTAGGATTTGAAGCTTATTAGAAATAAAGAACTTTAGAAAGAAACGAGGGATATTTACAAAGTATATAAGACAAGAAATGAAGAACTAGAAAGAATTCATTGAGAGAAGGAATATTTAAAATAAATTCATTCATGCCTTAAGGGCTCTTGTATATACATATTAATCCAAACAGTAATATTATAATAATAAAACCTTAATCAATAAGAAAAGGCATTGTCATAATAATAAAGCAAAAATAACTTTCTTATAATAAAATATCTCGTGAAGATATATTAGTATTATAATAAGTCCCAGAAAATCCTAACACAGCTACAAAAATGATCTGAGCAAATTTTGCCTACGTCTAGAATATGTATGGTATGCGCACCTTTAGGATGTCCTAAATCGGCCTTATAACAGAAAATTAAACAATCAAGAATGGTAAACCCTTATCCTATTAATGATAAATAAGATAAGTGGTTCCAACACAGTGGGTTGAACGCAAGAATTGCCAAATATTCTAGGCCCAATTATGTGAAAAAAATCACATCTCACTTTCAAAAGAATAATAAAGACTATCTATAAAGCACAAATGAAAAAGAAAATGCACATATTAGAGGTTTATTTTATTTCTCTACAACCAAGGCAAATCTAAATGTAAGATCTACCCGACCCATCCTAAACCTGTTCTGCAGATACATTTTAAAAAATGAACAATGTCTCACTACATCAGAATGCTTGTCAATATTCAGGATGGGTGCAAGTGAGAGAGTATCTTTTTCTTATATCCTCTCATAAAGCAAATGACTCGATGTTTATCTTACCTGCAAAATAACAACTCCAGAGCGACCCACTTCACAATATTTCAGTTTTCTCTCAGAAAATCATATATCATGTTAAAAATCACCAGTTCTGTCAGCTGGAATCT
>NW_006262274.1:11343030-11350499 GCF_000493195.1 Citrus x clementina
GAAAGACTGGATGTAGAATTCAAACTCTAAATTTTAACAATATAACACTTTTCCTTGACTTATTCAAATAGAAAGGTTAAAACTGCAGACATAATAACAAATGTAGCACAACATTATGTCATTTTTTGCTCTGCTAACTTTTTAGCAGCCAACAAATGCATCAGTTAACTTGACCTTGATGTACTGAAAGCAAGGAGTATATAATCTATATTCTAATTAGGTGTTCGTCCAGGCTCAATGTCTATGTCTTTTGCTAGTGGTAAATAGATAAAAAAAATAAATCCAATAACAATCATGATATGGTTATCAAGTGTTTATTGTAAACTTGTATTCAAGTAATAAGCTGTTTTATCGCGAGGCAACTCTTGCGAACCTCAAAGAAAACATTTCATGAAAAAATTAAATTCATATCATCAACCACTCTAACTTATTATTAGTCAGTTGCCCTCTCTGTGAAAGATAGAAAAGCCTTTTTTTCCCCTCCCCTTCTCCCCATTGGGAGAGATATTTCAATTCTGTAATCATAGTAAAGGCTACGTTCCTTGTACATATTATCGATTACCACAAAATTTCCAAATCATGTAAGAAAGAAAGGAAAATGTGCAAGAACTCTACATTTGTTAGAGCAATTTAAAATAACCATGAAGTAAATGGACTGAGAAATGGCCGCTGCTTGAAATCTCAAAAGCAAGACATTGTTTATCACAGTCTCTGAAAAATATTCTATTACACTACAAATCAAGATGAAATTATAACATCCAATATACTCAGAAAGGGCTTTAAAATGAAGGCAAAATTAGAAGAAGCATTCATACCAAGCTTTTGGCAACTTGTCAAAAATACTGTCCGCTAAAGACACAGCCATAAGCATGGGCCGACCAAGCTGAACGAAGCCCTCATCACCACTCACGGGTGAAACTGTACCCGAATTGTCTGCTCTTTTGTATTCAACAAACAAGTAAATCCCATAACCAACCATTGCCAGTCCCACAATGGTCAACAGAAAGTTCAGAAGCTTCAATAAACACTCCAGGCACCCTCTACAGGCCATCCTTTACAGCTGCTAATATATATATATATCTGTTGATGACAGTTAAATTGCGTCTCTTGTATTTCATCAACTTGCTGTCCCACCTTCAACATAAACACATTATATAAAATTGCCCTAATTAATTCATTCAAGTTCAGATTATTTATTAATCACGATCTGAGACACATATACAAATACTCTTTCATTAAAAAAAATTAATTTTATATGTATATATATGGACTTCCAATTTCCAAAACAAGACGACCTAATCTGAAATTCGATTGTAAATTAAAATTTTTATCTTCATTTCCCCGAGCGAACGAAATTCATTTCACAAGCAACAAATTAAAATCCAATCAACTCAAAAGAACAATAAATAAATAAATAAATAAATTATAGTATATCAAATTATAGTCTAAAAGGGAATCCTGTAATAAGCTAAGCTCAGATCGTGCTCACACGACTGATTAACAGATTAGGATAAATAATAATTGAAAAAAGAAACTGATGAACTTACAGGTGTTTTTGGTAGCTGATGCTTGATTTTGGTTTTTTTTTTTAGCTTTCTCGTTATTTTCGTTTTTGGAATTTTATTTTTTTCTTTTTCGTTTTTGGTTTTTAATGAAAGACGGGTCTGGAAGTTCAAAATCGAATGGTTAGGACGAAAATAAGACACCTTATTCACTTATTCTGCGTTTTAATGTTTTGACAGTTGGCATTTTTGCTTTGTCCACTCCTTGTCTTTTGATTGGATCGCCCACTCTTCTTTAAATGGGAAATTACGTTGCCCTCCTAGTCGTTTCGTTGGAATTGTTGTTCATGGTTTCAGCGGGATGGTTGGGGGTATATTCGTAATTTTAAGGAAAAATGTGAGTTTAATTATATTTTAGTTATTAAAAATCGTATTGTAAAATTTCTTAAACTAATATTATCTTGTTTCAGATGAAACGAAAATTGGGTAATTACTCCAGTGTGACCAGGATTCTCTTGTAACTTTGAATTTTATTTTGAGTGAAAATGGTGATAAGGAACCAAAGTATCACCCTTTCATTAAAAAAATATCTTTCTTTAGTTTAAAAATATCTTATTGTCATATTACTAATTATTTTATGTGTCCTTGCCATGGCACCCTTAATTTTGCGAGCGTTTGGGGTATAGCGCAGCTCCTCCCCATGTTTTATTTTAATAAATATTCTCCAAAATATAGAATGGAGAGCAATTATATTGAGGCAGCTTAGTTGTCCCAAGCATACCCTTTATATGTGAGATATGATGACGACCAATGGTGGCAGCAACTTTATATTTATTTTATTTTATTTTATTATTAATGAGACATGAGAAATAGAAGGCCATTCATCTTTTTGCCAAGTGTCGAAATCATAAAGTGAAAAGTAAAACCAACGGGCATGATTGAAAACTAGTAATAGGACGGTGGGAAAGAGATTATAAATGCAATGATGAAGTCCAATAATCCTTTCTTTTGAAAATTTTAAACTTTTTAGCTGGAGAAGGAACAGTCTACTACAATGCTGAGTGGTACACAGTATGCAGAGGATAATCATAGTAGCAAGATTTTGCCACGTAGACAGGAAATGGCTTCCATACATCCAGTTGAAAATTGGCGGGAGTATCTGTCGCGATGTTGTGCTCGGAACCTAACGGTCGTTTAAGACATCCACTAATGGTCAACAAGTTACAGCATGGCAAGGGAAATCACAAATTAAAATCAATTATATTATTCTTTTTGAAAAAAAAATCAATTAATTATTGAGTATCCCCCAACTTTGATGTGACAAATATATTATCTAAGTTTCCTCTATTCTAATGTCGAATATTGATCTATTCTAAGTTTTTGGACTTTTTTAAAATTTAATATAAGGGAGCCTCTAAGTTACAATAATTGTAACATACATCCCTCATGTGAACCACACAAAATTGTAGGACCCACAATTTGTGTGGTTCACATGAAGAATGTATGTTACAATTATTGTAACTTAGCATTTGCCCTTAATATAATGGCATTATATTATTTAATATATTTTTTTCATATTTTAATTAAGTTCAAGTATTGAATTGAAACATTTCTATTTTGATGTCATACTAATAATTAATTATATAAATATAAAATTAAAATAATTGGGCATTATGCTCTGCGTGCAACTTGATTGGATGTAAATACACATGCACTCTTTTTTTGTTTTTTAGGTTATTATGAAATTTCGAAAATAAGTAACGATATTCTTCTGGCCCGTGGCCTGTGGCTGTGGGATTCCAATTGTCTCATGTTGCTCCTTAAGGCTTTCGAGGTCTTGAAATTTCTGCTCATTTATTTGTCAATTGTGCTTTTACGCAGGCTAAGGCGCTGGATAAGTATTTTGTTTTGGTGTTACTTTCCCCATTAAATGGTCAATATTCTGAGTTACATCCCCCTCGATCTTCAAGTTATACTCCAAGTATCTATATTGTCTCTTGGTATTCTCTGCAGCTTAATGGATTAAAAGTTAATGCAAATGGTCTTGTTTTTTTTTTTTTTAAACTGATTAAGCATCAGGTTACTGTATTACACAGAGATATATACAACTGCTATGACAGCAGGTCATTGCACTGATATTTACAATCAGATATATACATGTGACTTACATTATTGCATTTTTATTTTATGAAGTACATGCCAAGTCAAATACTCCTCACTAATATTTACAATACAGATGGTCTTGTTAAAGGGGATGCGGGAGTATTAGCTAATGCGAAATCTTTAGAAGATTTAATGGTGTTTAATATTGATGCACCTTTTGCCATGCCACTTGGTCATCAAAACTTTTTCATGCTTAAATATAGATTCGGTTCAATTCAATCAAATTTCAGATTTAAAAAAAATGCCATCTGAATGTAATTCGAATCGCATGTTGGGATCGAATTTGGATTGAAGGAAAAGTTTACATTAGTTCGAACTCGATTGGGTGAATATTTCAAATTGAATTCAGATTGGAATGAGTTCGGAACAAGCCGGATGATGATCAGATCAAATTGCAACGCAGAAATGAAACCATACAAATTAGAAAAAAAAAATGGTAGCATATGAAAAATAAATGTAGCTAACAAATTACGTTACCAAACTAACCATAAAACTAAATGCAGCCTTCAGATAATTCTAATTCAGTCAAGTCCTAAGTATGCGCCAATCAATTGACAATTCAAATTTCCATATCCCTAATTCAATTGGAAGCAAATATTCCATTCCTTAACCTCAACAGCCACATAAAATTACCAAGAGGCAAAAATAAATTTTGGGTTTAATTTAATAGCATCATGCAAGATTGCCATAGCTTGGTCAACGACGGATGGCTGGCGATGGTGGCATGGCGCTGGTACTTGGTGGTGAGGCGCAGTGGAGCG
This sequence comes from Citrus x clementina, assembly GCF_000493195.1. Lineage (NCBI taxonomy): Eukaryota > Viridiplantae > Streptophyta > Magnoliopsida > Sapindales > Rutaceae > Citrus > Citrus x clementina. The sequence continues at coordinate 11,347,457 of NW_006262274.1, forward strand.
ATTATTGGCAAGCCTGAAGGCCTGGCGCAGTGGTTGATGGATGTTGGGGTTGAGTTGATCTGCCTGTTCGAGGATTAAGGGATTTGAGAACGATAAAAGAGTGTGTTTATTTGTATATTTATTCAAAACATTTACTTGAAGATTCTTGAAACTTACCTAAATATAGATTTTCTTGACCATTGATGTAACTTATACTTTTACTTCTCTTTTTTTTTTTTTTTTTGGAAAAGGAATTTCATTAAGCAAAAGTAATTATAAATTGTTTAATAACCAAAAAGGTGGAGCTAAGCTCCACACTCTAGAATCCAACATAGAACTTCCTGCCCTCGCAACAACGTGAGCAGCAAAATTCGCAGATCGACGAACAAACGAGAATTTCACTTCTCCTATAGCCATAGCTAACTCCCGACACTCCTCAATGATGAGACCAAAGCCATTAGAGCCTGAAAAGCCCTCAGTCAAAGCTTGAAAAACTTGAAGGCAGTCCATCTCAACAATAACACATGGAAGCTGCAATTCCTTTAGCCAGCTAAGAGCCTCCCGAATACCAAGAGCTTCAGCCTCCCTTGCTCTAAAAATTCCAAATCTGCCAGCACACCTCGCTGCCAAGAAACAGCCATCTGAGTTACGAAGAACACAACCAAACCCAATTCTTCTATGTGATTCAAAAACAGCTGCATCTACATTGCACTTCACCCAGCCAAACTTAGGCCTTTCCCAGCTCACTGCCCCATGAGCCAGCCTATGCACATCATCATCAACATAGTACACTTGCTTCTTAGCTACTTGCCATTGATAGAGAAGCTGCCCAGCAGAATTTAAAACCTGCTGGACAGAGCCAATTTTGTTGTTCCAGATTATGTCATTTCGATGAATCCAAATTCGCCAACAAATCATCATAGCTATATTGTAATCCTCCCTACTGCAACGAGTAAAAATATGTTCAAGCCACCCCAAAAAAGAAGTGCAGTAGCCAACAAACCCAACAAGAGAAGAAAACCTGCATGACTTGGCAAAGCTGCATTCTATCAACGCGTGCATGACAGATTCCTCATTAGCACCGCACACAGCACAAGTAGATGTAATATCCACTCACTTCTCTTTTCTTTTATTAATAAATTTTAAAATTAAAAAAAATAGTCATTTGCCTAAGTTATAAGTTACCTTAAACAATTTGTTGTTGTCTAATAATTTTGTATTCGATAATATTCTAGCTGAGGTATCCCGTAATGTCATCTATTTGACTAGTAATATAAAACTAATTAATTAATTACACCTACTCATCAATACAAATTAATGGAGTAAGTAAGAATAGGAATGTGATTGTACTATTATTATTGTAGCTTTCATTTTTAACTAATTCAATTTTGTTTATATCACATTGTATATGAATGGATTTGTATAATTATTTTGTACTCAAATTAGTTGGCTTGGCACGTACTAAATTTGTTTCCCTTTAAGCCCAAAGCCAACTGAGCTACCGGTCCAATAGAGAGCTAATATTTGAACGACCGACCGAAATGAACATTCTTGATCCTTGTGCATGTTTAGTTGAACGGAATAGAGGGGGAATAGAAAGGCGATTTTTCATTTTTAAATGGTTACAGTCAATAGATTTATTATAATTAATGCCCCAACGTTCTTGTGAGCACTAAACCATCATTGGTCTCCAACAAGGATTATATGATTTGTTTGTTGCTCAAAAGTAGGCGCAATAATGACGGTCAAGAAAACCTGATTCTTTTCATTGTGGGAATCATGATTCCATCTAGATAGTTGAGAAATCAGGACTATCAAAAACCCTACAATGTTTTAATTTACATTTTTTATCCTTAAATATCATTTAATGATTTATCTAGCATAATTTGTAAATTTAGTCAAAACAATACACATGTAAAATTCTAAAAAATAATTTATTAATATTCATTTGTTACAAAGAAAGAAGTAATCATATTTAAAATATAAAACAAATTACAAAATTGGCACGTAATTTTTAAGCAGCTTTCTTTGATTGACCACTCAAATTTGAAGTATAGGATTTGACTTTACTCACTTTCTACTTTTTGGAAAAAGATATTAAATTATAAAAAAGTACTAAACATACACCTAAATTAAAAGTTATACAAGTTCATCATTAAAAACAAATTGATGTGTTATAATATGATTGGAATAATAAGTATAAAATAAAATAAATTTAATAAATGAGAATAGGTTATGTAAAAATAGTATTAACTACTTTTGTTTTTTCAGTTCATTCATATTGCACCATTTCAAATTGTACAGATGAAATTATATAACAAAATTAATATGTTTAATATTGTTCGAGTAATAGTAGAGCTGCAAACAAATTGTATAAATTATTGTGTATAAAATAAGACTAATTATGGTACTAGCACAAGAAGGTATTTTTTTGATAAACATTGATTAATAAAAATAAAAATATAAAAATATGGACATATAAATTTATTCAACTTATTTGTAACTCTATCATTATGCAAATTGTTAATACATTGATTATCAATAACGATGGATATCCGATACTGAATAATGATTCATACATAAAAATTTCTGCTTGGCCGGATATGGCTTATTAAATAATGGGCCAAGCTTTGGTAGCCTGGTCTAGCCACGCTTGAACCCATCATTCTTCGACTACCCCAAGAACCCATCATTCTTGTAATAATTATATTACAAATAATTATAATAGTAGTGATATTTAATCTTTTCATTTTATTTCCTTGTTATTTAACCTCTTCATTTTATCTTATTATCCCTCGCTTCTTAATTAACCACATAAAAAAAATTTAAAATATTTTTCTCTCTCAATTTAATTAACATAATTTCTAATTTATCCTTATTAAATATTTTCAGTTTATCACTCTTCTTCTTGAATCATGAAATTCATCTTCTTCTCATGAAATATTTGAGAAATTGCCAAAAAGATTTGTCTTAAAGTTGCAATTCAATCAAAACTCACAATTTTAGTAACCTAAGTCTATAATTAAAATAATAAAACAAGGAAAAAGAGTTTTTTTTTGTCAGA
>NW_006262274.1:11350599-11351367 GCF_000493195.1 Citrus x clementina
CAACTAAAACTCTCATGAAACCAATTTTCTAAAACATCCCCTATTGGAAAAAAAAATCAAGAACTTTACTGAGCGGTTTTTCAAGTAGTTTATTCAAATTAACCATTGGGTTCAAATCTTGGAAGAATTTTATTTGGCTTTACCCACCCCCTATGTTTTTCCAAAAAAAAAAACATAAAAAATCATGGAAGTAGTTTTTCAAGATTTTTATATTGTAAACTAATATTACAATTTGAATTTTAAAATATTTTTAAAAATTTAGGATTTGAGAAAATAAGTCCTTTAATATTAAAATCTCCAAAAAAAAAATTTATTCCTCTCCTGTGCCATTTTATGAATTTATTTTCAGTTTCTTTGTATTTCTTTTTGTTTTTCAAAATTATTTAGGAGAATGTATCCTAAATCCATATTATATTATTTTCTTTCAAATAATTAATTTTTTCATTCTTAAAGCAATAATAACTACATCTGATTTGCAAATGATGATGATGATGATAGGATACCTTAATTTTGGGTTCCTCTATGATGCTGTAATTTTTTTTACAGCATCAATAATGTATTAATTGTGAACCATTAGATCTAATCAATGGTATACAATATTTGTACTAAAAAAATAATTTAAAAATAATGGTAACCGTTCAAGTGGTTGGATAATTTTTGTAAATTAATTGTGACCACCCTTAGAGTTTGAAATAATTTCACTTAAATAGTATATTTTATTTAAAATTACTTTTTAGCCCTCCTTTAAATTTGTAATATGATAATCTC
>NW_006262274.1:11351467-11371814 GCF_000493195.1 Citrus x clementina
CACAAAGTCTTGTAATAATTTTTATTGTATGAATTTAATTACAAACTATTAATACCTAAACAATAATGATAATAGAAAGCATTACAATAAACTATTTTATATGTGTTTTATTAATAATACTATATGAGTCACAACAAATAAGAAATATTTTATTCACCAATTATTATTGAAAAATATATATGTCTATATAACTATAGAGTGAGAAATATTTTGATTTAAATTTTTATAAAAAAATTAAACTATTTATTTCATGCAATTCAATGGTGGAGGATATAACATTATAAAATGTTGCTTTGACTTTCAATATTAGTGGCTCAAATATTGTGCCAAAATTATAAATTAAAGTATCCCAAACCATATCTTTATAATGGAAATATAAAAACATACAATGATTTTTTTTCCTCATTTTGTCCATTAAATATTATTTGATGTAATATTTTATTTATTGTCGCCATTAATTATCATAATAAAAGTAATGACTCTTCGTAGCATAAAAAATTTATAATTACTATCAAAGAATAACAATAAAATAATCTTTCATGATTCATAAACTAAAGTTAATTCTTGTGTTAGATTTAACTTTTATGAAATTAACAAAGTGACATTTGAAAATAAAATGAAAACATGCTTGTGAAATTTAAATTTTATAAGGCTGAGATAATTTCCTACCATGTTAATAAAAATCTAAAAATATAAATGATTTTCTCACTTTTTTTCCTACTTAAATATTATTGGAGGCAATATTTTATTTATTGTCACTATTAATTATCATAACCAAAGTAATGACTCTTAATAACATAAAATTTTATAATTACAATAAAAGGATATCAATAAAATAATCTTTCACGATTCATAAATTAAAGCTCATTAGGAATATATATTAGATTTAACTTTTATGAAATTAACAAAGTGATATTTGAAAATAAAATGAAAATATATAGGCTTATAAAACTTAAAGTTCCTATCATGTAAGGATATTAATTGTAAGGTAAATATAAAGTTCAGAGAATAAGTATGTTGAATGGGTGTTAAAAATAATACATACTTCATGATCAATTATACAATGACCCTTAATATTATATAAAATAATGAGTATTTTAATATACGATATTAAATTTTATTAAAACATGTGTGATCAAGTAATTTTTATGTTACAAGCAATCTCAACAATGAGTTTATTGATGTAACTATGACATTTACTTAATTATATGTACTTAGCTGTGTTATTTATTACTATTATATCATATATGAATTTTGCAATTGCAACTTATTTATTTGATTTGTGTTAAATAACCTATCATTATATTTTATATTTAATGGTAATAGATTTTGGAAGATTTATTTTAAAAAAAAATTAGCACATTTCAAATTTAAAGGAGGATTGAAAAATAATTTTAAATAAAATATGCTATTTAAGTGAAATTGTTTCAAACTCTAAGGATTGTCATAGTTATTTTATAAAATTCTGCACCCCTTACACGTTTGTTAACCGTTTACCATTTGTTTTTTACTACAAATATTGTGTACCATTGATTAAATCCAATGGTACACAATTAAAAACATTATTGATGCTGTAAAAAAATTACAGCATCATAGAGGAACCCATTAATTTTTACTGAAATGTTTATGTGCTTATCTTGGAAATTCTAAATTTATAAACCATCATGCATAGAATTAGAAACAACTTTAAATCCTTATTTTATGTAAACCTTTGAAAAGAAAAATTAAGGCACCGTAACGTCCGAGTGACGTCGATTTGCAACTTAAATGCTTGAATGATAAGTTTGCTTCAATCATAAAAACTCGTAAATTAAAATGATAGCAATTTTATTTTATTTAATAAAATCCTTATAACTAAAGAGTCTTTTTTCACATACACTATTTGTTGATTATTGGTTGTATATAATTCTAATTTCAAAATTGAAATCAAATGATATAAATTCTAAGTTGTATACTTGTATTGTTTTTATATTTTTTCTTTGAAGTCCAATTCTAATTATTTTAAATGCATTTATCGGTTTCACAATGTTTATTTCTTTTCAATAAATTATATATTCTAAGACATTTTTATTGGAATAGACAAAAAATTAAAAGAACTTACTTTTATCATAAGTCTGAAGGAGTTAAAAGTTCTAATTTTAATTCTAACAAAAATAGCGCCACACGCAATTCAACTATCTCTTTGTTAATTCAAATAAATAATATTTTGTATTAGCATTAACATAACTTTATAATGCAAAACTTAATTATCAACATATATACACATATGTATAAAGAATCGATACAGAAGAATCTAATAACAAATTTTACATCTTAAAAACATAAAAGAATATCATAAAATAAATTATTTTCAAAGAAATTTAATTAATTATTTAATTTAATAGTAATTATAAAAGATTGAGTTTTTTTCCCCCCAAGGCCTCAATTTTCCTATTAGTTTGTGAACAAGGCGTGCCTTCAATATAATGTTCATTTTCAATACTCCCATGCATTCTTCATTCAACTCGAATGCCACTTCCTTTTGTAACACAAGCTGTACAGAGGCCATGCAATCTTCGAAAAGTCTTTAATAAATCCTTGATAAAAATCTGCATATCAGAAAAAAGAACGAACCTACTGTTGGAGATGAAGCTCAAATCTAGAGTTAGGAGGATGGCTAACATAACGGTTACAAATGTCTATTTGATAGATCTTATTTAGTGGACATAAGTGTTTATTTAATCTCGTAAGTACTTTTTAAATTATTTTTTGGTGTTTGATTATTTTTTTAGTAGAATTTTTTAGATTTAAATAAGCTAATTTACCTCTATTAGTATGCTCAAAATTTGAGTTTTTGGAAGTAGAGATTAAATAGCTTTTTAAGAAAATATTTAATATAAAAAATAACCTAAAAATATTTCATTAATCATATAATACCCTTATTTTTATATAAAACCTACACAATAAAAATTCTTGCCACAATTTGATAATAAACGTATTGCCACTACTTCACTTTTTTTATTTTTTTAATGAAATTGCCGGCACTTTAATTATACAAAACCCTACGCATGCCTACTATTTGAGAGAAAACTAATAGCCAATAATTTTGGTGAGGAGCGTACTAGGTAATGTTTCATGCTACTGTTTCACGATTGTTTTTATTATATTATTCAATATGTTTATTGTCATGACTTGGTATAGTTTCATCCTTCTTCTAAATCTGGTCTTAGTTTCCAAAGGAACTCCTAACAATTGTTGGTTAATGTTTTAATTAGTTCATGTGTGTGTGCAATCTTGTAGCATAATCTCTATTGGTATAAGCTCTACTCCCATAAGCTCTATTCAAAAAAGTTGTACCAAAAGTAGCCTAAGTTGATAATAGAACAACTTGTCAAGTCTTAGCACTTCAGGGAGCTATATGATTGTGTTGTAACATCGGCTGAAGGGATAAGTAATTCACGTGATCTAACAGGTGATTTCACTTACTTGAAACGACAACTAAGCTTGACATTTTGAGCTACAAACTGAATGAGGTTTTTGTTAGGAAATTAATGGGTGAAGTAGAGGCACAACTAAAATGAAATTGGAAGAAAATAAATAATAAGCACAAAGAGGACACCAGAAAATTACGTGGTTTGGCTTTTAGCCTACGTCCACGGGCGAAGACAGAAGGAAAATATTTCACTAGTGATATGAGGATTACAAGTATTGTAATATTTTACTCACTACCCAGAACCCCAATACACTCAATCTCTCACTCACTAGATTCACAAGAACTTTATAATTTTAAGTTCTTAAAAATCACTCATGCTTTCTCTTTTCTTTCTCACAAAATTGGATGCAAAAAATGAAATGGGCAGCTCCATTTTTATAGCCAAAATTGGCCTGTTAAAATATTAATTTTTTTCTTTTTTTCTTGTCAAAACCGTGTGCCTCCATTTTTCTTCTTCAAACTTCTTCTTTCTTCGTTTTCTTCTTCAAGTATTTCAACACAATAAAAAATGGCGGGCCGTGTTGAAAATGTTGATGGTTTGGCACCGCCCATCTAGAAGGGTGGTGCCAACCATGACTTTGACATTCTCCTACTTGGAGATTTGATTGAGGACCAATAAATCTCCACATCATCCTTTCTGCTTCGCCATTGTCATATTGCTTACGTCTCTACTAGGCCACAAGAGGATCTATTCCAGATAAACTTGTCCGTATTGATTGGCTTGGTCAAAACATCTTTTAGGTTCTCCTTGGTATACAAATTTACACTTCCATCTTCTACTACTTCTTGAACAAAGTGATACTATACCCATATGTGCTTTGTCTTAGAATGAAAGGCTGGATTTCTTGCAATGTGCAAGACACTCTAACTGTCACAATACACATAAATTTTCTCTTGTTCGTGCTCGAGTTCCTCCAATAACCTTTATATCCAAATAGCTTCCTTACAAGCTTGTGTAGCCGCCATGTATTCTGCTTCTATTGTAGATAAAGCCACAATGGTTTGCAATTTCAAAACATAGCTTACAGCTCCTCCTGTAAGTGTAAACACATAGCCAGTAGTGGATTTTCTTCTGTCAAAGTCTCCTGCAAAATCTGAATCCATGTAGCCCCTGACAGTAAACTCTGATCCTCCATAACATAATGCAACATCTGAGGTTCCTCTGATATATGTCAGAATCCTCTTCACAGCTATCCAATGCTCTCCACCAGGATTCGTCATGTATCGACTGATTGCTCCCACTGCTTGTGCAATGTTTGGTCTAGTACATATTATAGCGAACATCAAACTTCCCATTCCTGATGCATACGATACTCGAGACATCTCATTCCTCTCTACTTCATTGCTAGGACATATACTTGAAGATAATTTGAAATTAACAGGAAGTGGGGTAGAAATTGGCTTATAATCATGCATGTTGAAGCGTCTCAATATTTTCTTCAAGTAGTTCTTCTGAGAAAGCCAAATCTTCCTGTTATTTATGTCTCAGTGAATTTGCATCCCTAGAATCTTATTTGCTAGTCTCAAGTCCTTCATTTCAAACTCCCTAGCCAATTGTGCCTACAATTCTTGGACTCAATCTTTGTTGGGGTCTGCTACCAACATGTCATCCACGTACAACAGCAAAATGATGAAATCATTATCTTCAAATCTCTTGTAATATGCACAATGGTCTAAACTAAGTCTGTTGTATCCAAGGCTCATGATGAAGGAATCAAATCTCTTATACAAATACCTCGGCGCCTGTTTGAGATGGTATAGAGATTTGTTCAACCTGTAAACCAAGTTCTCCTTTCTTATTTCAGCAAAACCTTCTGGTTGGAGCATATAAATTTCTTTTTCAAGTTCTCCATGAAGAAATACAGTTTTCACATCTAACTATTCAAAATGTAAGTCAAATGTAGCACACATAACTAAGACTACTTTAACTGTTGTAAGTCGAACCACCGGAGAAAATATCTCGTTAAAGTCAATACATTCTTTCTGAGCATATCCTTTCACCACCAATCTTGCATGATACCGCTCCACTTAGTCATTGCCATCACGTTTGATCTTGTAGACCCATTTTTTTACCATTGACTTTTCTTCTGTGTAGTAGTGGTACAAGTTCCCATGTCTTATTCTTATGTAGAGCCTCAATTTCTTCCTGCATTGCTGTCATCTACAAAGTAACATCTGAACTGTTTAAAGTTTCATGGAAAATTGATGGCTCTCCAACCTCTGTTAAAAGACAATATGCAACATTGATCTCTGTGACATAATCCGAGTGCCACACTAGCGGTCGTCTTTCATGAGTTGACCGACGAGCTTCTAGAGCCTCAAACTCTACTGGTTCTTGTTCCTCATGCTCTGGTGCTGCTTCAGAAGAATCTGAATCTTTTGAATTATTTTCCACATATACCGGCACAATCTCTGATTTTTCTTTTACAATGCTATCATCACTATCTCTCCTTTGCAGTTGATCTTCTACAAAGATAATATCTATGCTGCTGATGATCTTGTGGGCAATAGAGTCCCACAGATGATACCCTTTTACTCCATCAACATATCTCAAGAAGATACATATTCTAAATTTTGGATCCAGCTTTGCTCTTTCTTGGACATTGTACATCACGTACACATGACATCCGAATGCATGTAGGTGAGAGTAATTTGCTGGCTTTTTAGTCCACATCTCCATCGGAGTCTTCAACCTAATTGCTGTGGATGGCGACCGATTTACTACATAACAAGCAGTTTTGACTGCTTTTTCCGAAAATGAATTAGGTATACCCGCAGTCCTCAACATAGCTCTTATTCTTTCTGTAAGAATTCTGTTCATTCACTCTGCCACTCCATTTTGTTGAGAAGTGTATGTCACCGCGAACTACCTCTGTATACCTTCTTACTTACAGAAAGCAAGAAACTCGCCGTCTGTATACTCTCCATCGTTATCTGTCCTTAAGCACTTGATCATTTTCCCGGATTCAAGTTCAACCCGCGCTTTGTACTGTTTGAATACTGAAATCACATCTGACTTTTTCTTAATTGGATACGCCCAAGATCTCCTGGAGTAAAAATCAATAAAAGTCACCATGTACTTTGCACCTCCCATGGATATGTCTAGTGATTCCCAAACATCATAATGAACCAAGTTTAGAGTGCATTTACTTATAGTAACAGATCTACAGAACTTTAATCTATGCTGCTTACTTGTAACACAATGCTCGCAAAATGGTAAATTTACCAATTTTAGCCTTGGAAACAATTTTCGCTCAGAGAGAATCTTCAAACCTTGTTCTGACATGTGGCCAAGTTTGAGATGCCACATCATCATTGACTCTTCTCCATTTGATGTGATTGTTGAGTACTAGAAAGTGTATATTTATAAAGGAAAAAATCGTCATTTTACACTTCAAGTCTCACTAACATCCTTACTTTTATATATTTAAGTCCTTTATGATTTAATTATGTGTGTTTTATTTTAATTAAGTATTTTATGTATTTTATGGGGCATCATGGTCATTTCACAATGAAGGCGAGATCAGATAACAAAATGGACAACACTTTTGAACTCAGGACAGTTGAAAACCTTAGGAGGAACATAAAAGGGTAAACAACATTGTTCACATATACAGTCCGATGATATGGCGTTGACCGATGACGTGGTATTGTCTGATGACGTGGTACCAACCAATGATATGGCAACACTCGATTGGACGAATGATGTGTGGCGTTGACTGATGGTGTGTCACGATTCTATTGGACTAAAATGTTGATGTGGTATTGACTGGTGACGTGGCAGTATGTTTGTGGACAAAAAAAAGCGTATATGGTACATGCATGTACACGGAATGACAGCCCTGATGATGTGTTCTATCCATTCAGAACTTGCCACGTGGTGCAATCCTGAGCGTCTAAATTGTTTTAATCAAATAGTCATGATTTACTCATTGTATCTATAAAAATGGGGCGATTCTATTGGACTAAAATGTTGATGTGGTGTTGACTGATGACGTGGCAGTATGCTTGTGGAAAAAAAAAAGCGCGTATGGTACATGCATGTACACGAAATGACAGCTCTGATGATGTGTTCTATCCATTCAGAACTTGCCAAGTGGTGCAATCCTGAACGTCTAAATTATTTTAATTAGATAGTCATGATTTACTCATTGTATCTATAAAAAGGGGGCTCCCCCGTAATTTGACACTCCTGAATTTATTTTTGAGCTCCATTTTATGTAATTCATTCTTTATCCCGTATTTTCTACGTATTTTAATAAATTTTCAAGTTTGGGTTAAAGGTGAAGTCTCAACATGTTCCATGACCTTTATTTGGTAAATTTAATTTCTCTTCCCCTTTGATTTATGTGGATGTTTTGACTTTTGGTCGACAAATAGTAATAATTTTGTCTAGATACCACGCTAGTATAACCAACTTCCTAGTCCAAGGTTATTATTATTTGGCACGATAAGCCCTTAACACCATATTGATTAGAGTGTAGTTCATGAGAAGTGGATACCCCCCTCATGATTTAATTGATGTTAATAAAGAATATTACGCCTATGGTGCATGTTAATGCAAATCCAAATACCCAAGTGCTTCATTTTAATAGAGTACCCAAGTGCTTCATTTTAATAGATTTCACTCCGATTTATTTCCACTATTTTAATTTAAATTTTACGATAATCTAAATCACTTCCTCCACAAATCCAATAACCCACTTAGAAAATTAACTCTACACACAATTAAAATCCACCTCCTCGTGAGATCGACACTCGTCACCATTTATCTATTCTACAATAGATTTGTGCACTTGCGAGTTCAATAAAATTTGCACAACAGCGACACACGCATCAGCCTCTTGAAGTGTTTTTCCTTTAAGCATGAATAAATTAACACCGATCTTTTCTGCCTTCATCAATACAAGCACGCCTTTTAACAATCTTCATAATTTCATTCTCCACATGAGTTTTGTACTCATGACTATCCATTAGTCTCAAAGATAATAGATTTTTCTTTAGGCCGTTGACATGTCGTACCTCCCTAATTGTGCAAATTGTACCATCAAACATTTTTATTTTGATAGTACCAATACCAGCTATCTCCAAGGCATGATCATCTCCCATATATACAGATCCTCCTGAGATAGGTTTATATGTGTGGAACCATTCTCTCCGAGAGGTCATGTGCTAGGTAGCTCCTGAGTCTATGAGCCAGACGTTAGATAACCGTTTTCTGCCTTCTGAAACAGTTGTTGCCTCACTGTAGAGAATTTTACCATCATTCGAGGTACTTGCTATACACACCTGAGCATTTGATGACTCAGGTTCATATGTGTGGAACAATTCTCTCCGAGAAGTCATGTGCCAGGTAGCTCCTGAGTCTATGAGCCAGATGTCAGATAGCCGTTTTCTACCTTCTGAAATAGTTGTTGACTCACTGTAGAGAATTTTGCCATCATTTGAGGTACTTGCTACACACCCTTGAGCATTTGTGACTCATGTTCTTTGCCCTCTCTTCTCTTCTGGTTGTTCCAACACTCTTTCTTGACGTGTCATTTCTTACCAAAATTGTAGCATTTAATATTCTTCTTACTTTTGGATTTTGATCTACCATGATTGTGACTCCCACTGGGGCCACGTTCTGTTGATCTTCTTCTCGTCATCGATAACGCTTTTGATTTTTACGAACTTACTTGTCTGTCTTCCTTACTTTTCCGCCTGCTCTCCTTATTTAATACGGAGGCTGCAACATCGTCGAAAACTAGATTGTCTGCTTGATTATTGTTCGTCAGGTTGATGATGAGTTGATCATATGAGTCTGGTAGACTTTGAAGTAAAAGCTTTGCACGTTCATTTTCCTCTATTTTATGACCCAACATTGTAATTTGTAAAAATAGAGTCTTCAAAGTGTTGATATGGTCAATCACCGATGTAGATTCCACCATTCGAAGAGTATAGAATCGCGTTTTTAAGAAGATCTTATTGTGCAGCGACTTGGCCTCGTACAATTTTGTAAGAATATCTTATATTTCTTTTGCTGTCTTTTTCTCTTCCACGCTGGATAACATCACATCTGCAAGTGCTAGGTGTAGATCAGCAATGGCATTGCCGTCCATCTCATTCCACTTGTTATCATTAGTTATCATTGCTAGGATCGGCTCCCACCGTTTCATGTGAACAGTAACCATATACGTGAATAATATCACCGACTCTAAAAAATATAACCAGTAGTTCTGATACCACTGTTAGGAAATCAATGGGTGAAGCAAGGCCACAACTAAAATGAAATTAGAAGAAAATAAAAAAAAGCACAAAGAGGACACCAGAAAATTACGTGGTTCGGCTTTTAGCCTATGTCCACGAGCGAAAACATAAGGAAAATATTTCACTAGTGATATGAGGATTACAAGTATTGTAATATTTTGCTCACTACCCAGAACCCCAATACACTCAATCTCTCACTCACTAGATTCACAAGAACTTTATAATTTTAAGTTATTAAAAATGACTCATGCTCTCTCTTTTCTTTCTCACAAAATTGGATGCAAAAAATGAAATGGGCAGCTCCATTTTTATAGCCAAAATTGGCCTATTAAAATATTAAATTTTTTTCTTTTTCCTTGTCAAAATTGTGTGCCTCCATTTTTCTTCTTCAAACTTATTATTTCTTCTTTTTCTTCTTTAAGCATTTCAGCACCACAAAAAATGGTGGGCCATGTTGAAAATGTTGATGGTTTGGCACCACCCTTCTATGACTTTGACAATTTCGACATGTGTTTGACGACTGGTTTGAATGGCTATTAAAGTCGTTGATCACGCGGGAAGTCACTGGGTTCAGATAACAAATCCAGAAACCTTGGTTGGCTGTTACATGACCTTTCTAGATCAATTATTAGCTGTATATAAACTACCCGATCTGTTATTTGAGAGTTTGAGTTAAGTTACGTTTCTTCTTCTTCATTGTATCCTTTAAAGCTCCAAAATAGTAAAAAACTCATCTCTCTTTTCACAGTGGATGTAGGTTCTTTGTGGCTGAACCACTTAAATCCTTTGTGCAGTGTGTGTTTGATCGATTCTGTTTTTCTTAGATTTGATTAATTTGTAAATTCTAATTCATTGGATCAATTGCATCTAGATCTGGTTGGTTAATAGCTGTTCTTGCTTATTCAAGAATATGTGAGTGGATCTTTGGGGGGCCAAGGTCAGAGACTTGTTGTTTTTTTGGCTTAACACCTATTTTCTTTTATCAATAACACCATGTATATCTACTAATAGTAACGGTAAAGCAGGTTGTGTTTATTTGTTAGAGTGAAAGTGAGAATTCTAGATTTTTTCACTCCAATATTTACTTGTTCATTTAAAGAGGGGAATGAGATCCATGGATCCCACTCATTTTTGCAGTAAAGAGTGAGGTTCCCACTTCCATGAGAGAGATGAGTGTGGGAATGATGGAATCCACTCTCATCTCTTTTTTTTTTAACCTTTCCCTTATTAAATATAATTAAATAATGTTATATTTATTTAAAAATAATTAAAATCATATTTATTTAAATAATATTATTATATTCAAAGAGAATTAATAATATAACTATATACTATCTTTATTCGAAAATATAATACTCTTTATTTGTTTAAAAATTATATTTTATATTTATTTAATATTAATAAATAATAATAATAAATATTTATTTTAAGAAAACAATAATTTTGTACTTTATTATTAATAATATTGTCTTTTTTGCATTGCTTTTATCAATAACTTTTAATTTTACATAATCAAAATTGAAATTAAAATTAATAAAAAAAATTTGATTTACATAATAAAGAACATTAATAATTATTTTTAATTTATATAACTAAAATTCATAAAAATAAATAGTTTATTTTACAAATATATTTTTTATTCACTTTTCAATTAAAAACGTCAATTCTTTAAATAAGAATGAATATGTAATTTGAAATAATTCAATCTCAATCTAAGACCAAGTAAACACATAAATGAGATTTTGATTCTTATTCCACGCTTTCATTCTAGTGTAAATAAACAATTTAGTTCACTCCCACTCCACACTCTCAATCCCTCGATTTTCACTTCTTAAGATTCCCGCTCTAACGAGAAGCAAACGCTACATAAATGTATTGAAATTGATGAGCTACTTCAATGAAAATATATGTAAATGAGAAAATCGGTTTTAGAATTTTCTTTCTGAGAAGGTAATTCAATAATTATAATAAATCCTTAGTGAGTCATGAAACCGATTGGAGGTATTATAATATGATAGATTTTAACTCAATAATCACAATATCAAATGGTTGCATTAGTTGGACAAATTGTGAGGACTTTTTTCTTTTTTCGGTCTATTTCTAATCTTTGAGTCAAATTAATTAATATGCATTGTTGATGTAATAGGACATTTAGTTTTTAAGATGATCCTAAATTTTAAAGGAGTCATAGTAAATTATGCATCCACAATGCTACATTTTGAAAACAAAATAATCATTTAAATAGTTTGAAAAACACCAACTTTTGTTTACCATATATACTCTAAACAAGGTATGCTTGTCTTGTTAGCAAATATTTAATTCTACTTAGACATCGATGCAAGTTTTGTTAATAAGAAAATAATATTTAAAACAAATTAAAATTGTCATTCATAACAAATAGGAAATTTTTTTTTTAAAAAAAAGTGTTTGATAAATTATTGTTGCTATGGTTTGGAAGCTACTTTTATTTTATTTCACATTTGTATTTTATTTCACATTTGTATGATTAAAAATTTATAATATATTTACTATTTTTGTTAAAATTATTATTTAAAAATCATATTTTATAACTAAACTATTTTTTTTTATTCCAATTATAACTTAAAAGACATATCACCTCAAACACCAAATAAGCTCCCCTAAATGACTGTAAACACAAGTCATAATATGAGATGTACATTGACCGTTCGATAGTCATTGCAAAAATAAAGCTGATTGTTGAATGGGCTAATCTACAAAAGAGCGTGGTCCTATTTGCCAACCCACAGAAATTGTTCGGTGTGCAAATTGCTCCCAGTTGAGAGACTTAGGGTGCGTTTGGGATTGAGGTGCTGTAGTTTTTAAGCTACAGCTGCTGTAAAAAAAAAGCTGTAATTATGAAACAAAAGTTAATAATATATAGTAAATATAAATTTTAAAAAATAATTTTAATAAAATTATTAAAGATATAATAAATTTTATATTATACAAGTGAAAAATCATATCAACATAGCTTAAAAGTTACAGCAGTTAGTGTTTACCAAACACTTTAGTGCTGTAGTTTTTAAGTTATAGCTGTCCAACCTCAATCCCAAACGCACCCTTACATGATAAACAATGCTAAAGTGGATAACTGATTCTGTTAGGGCTGTTATCTTCATAATAAACCTAGAATTACCCAGAACCTGATATAAAAAGCTGATTAGTGGACATAATTCATCATGATCGTTAGCTTTCATTTCTTTGTGATTTTACTCGTCCTTTGATTTGTTCATTAGCTCTGTAAATTCTCTGACGACATTGGTCTTCCTTCGAGTGATTAATTAAAAAAAAAAATGCTAAGTCTCCTTCGCAAGTTGGTAATTCGTGTCCGTTCTATTTTGATTCGTTTTGTTTCTGGATTGTTGTGTTTAATTTTATTTTTTATCATTGATCAAGATTGTGTTTTTTCTTTTTTCTTTTTTCTTTTCTCCTTTCTCCTGTTTGATTTATTCTGAACTCACAATAAGTGGTATAAGAGCCTTTATTAGTTCCTGGCCATGTTGTACTAAAAGAACTTTGAATTAACATGCTCCAAATTCTTTTGCAGATTAGCCCATTCAACATTCTCCATTAGGGATGGCTACGGACCGAGATGGGTCGGGATTGCACAATCCTCTTCCGAAATTATAGAATTTTCACAATCTTTATATGTTTTCTGTTTTTGCATTGACGAGCTTCTTTTTCTAGTGCTTAGCTTGTGTCCTCTCTTCTTAACTTTGTGAATGTGTCCTCTCTTTTTAACTTTGTGAATTCTTTCTCTTTTCTCTAATAAATTTCCCCACTTATTGGCTGAGGTTTTGCCAAGTAATAATAATGATGATAATAAATCGACACTTTCACGTATTACTACTCTTTTTCTTTTCTTTGTTTTTTAAAGAAAATTAAAGTACATCATACAAATAAAGAGATCTCTTGCATATACTTCAAGAGATCTTATTATTAGTTGAATTAAACAACACACACACAATGGACCGACAATAATTTACATGTCCTTTATTTATTTAAACATAGCACAAAAGAGTAATACTACACTTTTGAAGTTTTGTACTCCATATCTACATACAAAGTGATATAAAATGGTATTTTTGGTGTCACTTTATCACTTTATATATATACATGAAGTACTAACTTTTGGAAGTATAATATTACTCAATAGAAAACATCTCAAATTTAGCCAATTAGTCACTTTTGTCGGGGTTTCTCCCATGTTAAGGAACTACAAGCATATCAATATTGTCAATTGTTGTTGCATCATCAAGAATACGTTGCCATGGCTCAAAAGAAACACATATCTCCATTACAATAGGAGTCTCTGACCATTCGTTTTTACCTAATATTTTCAATAAAAAAAACATTTAATCATAAGTGACATTACTAATATAAGAACTAAAAGTGATACTCAATTGAATTTGCCTTATAAAATACCTGCAAAATTAGTTTCCATATGCTTTTTCATAATTCAAAGAACAACTCTTCCTCTTTTGTAATGAAAAACGAACAAGTTGTGCGAGTTCTTACTTCAGGTTTGGGATTGGTATATGTACACATTCAAGCAGCCCAGGGGCCCTGGGGCTTATTGTTGAATTTCCTTAAAGTCGGATTTCGTTTTCAAAAGTCTGAGTTTCGAATTGGGCATGGACATGTTTATATAAGGATAAAAGATCCTTTGGTACTTATATTTTGATTTACGTATTTATTTAATTTTTATATTTTTAAAAATATTTCAAAAACACTATTATAGTTGAATATATTATATTATTATACTTTTTTATAATAATACCATTCTAACAATATTCTTGACATTAATTAATTTATCTATAAAAAGTTAATTAACAAATTAATCAATAAATATCACTATGAAAGAATTAAATTTTTTTGTACCTGTACAATAGTCTTACTAATGTTTATTTATAAATAAATTAATATCAACCGGCTTAAATTAATATCCTTACAACAATATTACTAATAATTTTTTAATAAAAAATTAATTTATTAAATTAGTCTTAAAAGTAAAATAATAATATAAAAATTTATGTAATTTTTATGTTATTCTTAAGATTAATTTGATAGATGATCATTTTTTTCTTTTTATTAATATCCCAAAAAAGGAAAAAAAGAATAAAAGTGTAACATTCTTAACAATATAAATATTTTGAGATATTTTTTAAATATATGTACTAAACAAACACCTAACTCCAAATATAAACGTAAATCAACATTCACCTCATAGTAATTAGTAATTTAAAAAACACAATGATTGAACACCAACCGATTATTAATTTGATGGTTAATTCATTGTCAGATATCAATTTTTTATTTTATTTTATTGTCATTTATCAATTATTAGCTAAAGTTATTAGTATTTTGACCTAATTCGTACCGACCTCATTTCCGTTTTTGTTATACAACAACACATGTCGAGGAATATAATAAGCTGGATTAGATTTTGTCGCTCGTTTTGTCATAGTCTAATTGTTGATTGGATTCTGTTACAAAACATTAAATAGTGATTGAAACTTGAATTGTAGCGAAAATTTATTCCAGATTCATACCGACAAGAATATAATAAGTTGATTTTCCAGCATTCTCTTTATATTACTCGCCTTGCATCATTCGGCTCCTTGAGTTTTTCTTTAAATTATTCTCTCTTTAAAGTTTCCTTTACTGATAACGGGTCCAGCTATGTTGCCACGCTGTTATGGTATCAATTTCTTAATTTTTTATGATCCAACCATTGGATGTAACACAAGAATGGTAAAAATAATTGTAATGGCAGAATGTGTTTCACTTAGGCTATTAACATTGCAATCACTCTAGTTTCCTAAAAAGTATTATTGTTTTACTCTCTGGCCGCCAGCAATAATCATCATCCTCTCTCCTTCTCACGCAATCAGTCAGTACTCTTTAAATTTTCATATTTTTCCTTCTGTCTTAGTTGTTTAACTTATGTCTTTTAGTAAATATTTTTATTTATTGGCAAAGTTATTAAATAATATGAATAAGGAAGAAATATGAAATTTTGAGAGGATTTTTATTATTGATATTGGGTAATTATAATGCATGATTTAGTATATGTATCCATGAGAACCACAACCTCTTAAATACAAAATAAAGCATATGATTACTTCCTAACGTCAAAAAGACAAATCCTTTGATTTATTCCACAAATACATCAATATTTGATAATTCTCCAATTATTTATATCATTCCCATATCTAGTTTTATAGTTAATTGTCCATAATATCGAGAAAGTACATAACATTAAAAATGAACAGAAAAATAAAGAGGAGTTATTGTTTCCTCTATTTTTATTTCTCTATTTTTATTATGGGAATATAGTGGAGCTGAGTATTGGCAGAATTATTTTTCCTTTATCATTTTTTGTAAATTTAGTAAAATATGTACAAACTTATAAAGTTATAATGAGTTTAACAATGATATAATTCATGTAAAGATTTCTAATAATTTTATTGATTTGATTTTTTTGAATCAAAATGAAAATTAAAAAGAGTTTTTTTTTGGGTATGAGCGATAGAAACAAATAACGTAAAGTTTTCTGGTTGGTCAAAACCTAAAAGAGTTACTCAGTGTTTAGTTAAACTTCTTTCAAATTGGATAAAAAATTTATGGTTTAAGCTTTTAATAGTAATAATACAATTTGAGATAGGTAAGTTGTCTTAGTATTTGCATGTACTCAATCAAATTCAAAAAAGGTGGTTAAATCCTAATGAATTTTTAACAAGAGTTTCTTTCTAACATTAATGATTGAAACTTTGTGATTAAGGATTCTCTCATAATATAATCTTCTCCCAAAAAAAAAAAAAATTCACTAAGCAATTGGTAGTTAATAAATTAAAAAATAAAATTAGTTAACTTTTAATCATATACTAATAGTAAAGATCAAGTAGTACAAGATCTTTAAAACCCTAAAATAACTGAAATTCAGATGGGATATGGAAAGTGTGAAGAGAGAGATAAAAGTTGAATCTTCATGCTTTATATTCAATAAAAATAAAATTTTTTTTTATGGCTATTGGTAATCATTAAACCAATTGATTGTGTCAAAAATTGAATAAATAAACTTATTATCTTTGAGAGACCACCACCCAAATAAGCTTATTAATTATTATTGTTGAGAGACTACTGCCCAATCATTGTAATAAAATCAACTTAAAAACATGATATCAAACATAGTCAATAGTAGATTGAATCCATTGATTGATTTGCTATAGACTCTTCTTTAATTTTTTTTCTTTTTTATAAATCCTCTTATTGTCTTTGAAAATTCAAAAATAAAAAATTATGTATGAAATTCTAAAAAGAGAGAGAGAGAATAAGAAACTAGATTAAGAAAAAAAGTGGAGGAGAAATAAAGAACCAACATTAATATTAAACCATGGATAACGAGAGAGAGAAAAAGAATAAATAAAGAACAACCGTTGCAAGATAGTTTTGTCCTACTATTAGGCAACATCATAACAAACTATTTGTTTTTTGAAGAAACTTAGAAGTCATATTAATTCTTTAGTGATTTCATAAAACGAGTTATATATTTTAAAGCGAGATCTTTATCGACTACATCTGTAATAGTGGTCCAGACGAGCAGCAGGACGACGATATATTTAGGCAATAAAACAATTTAAGTTCCCAAATATAGGATATATGCTTACATATTTATTATTGTTCTCAACACATTTTCATATTTTGAAGATGTTATGCAATATATTTAATATCAATATTATTAAAAGTATCATTTCCAACATAAACAACCAGACCATCATTCATCCCATTCGATTGGAAATATGATTCTTCACAAATTCCGCTATTGAAAATGTTCACTTTACTATTATTATGAAAATTGGAAGAATTAATCCTATTTTTGGGAACGAAAAATGTCTTGGAAATAGAAAATAATAAACTTTAACTTTATTTTAAATTCATCGCCTCTTAATGGTTACAATCTATATAGATTTTATTATAATTTGGGCTCTATTGATACTTCTAAAAATGAAGGAGAAAAATCTACCTATATTTTTATACTTTTGTGAAAAAAGAGAGTTTATGAGAGTTCGAACTGTTACCCTCAATATTTTTAAAGCTCTAACGTGACATTGGGAGCATGTTTGATAACATGGTTGGGACAACCATAGTTTTTTTTTTTAAGTTATAGCACTGTAATATTTACTAAACACTTACTGCTATGGGTTGAAAGTTAAATTAATTTTATATTACACTTATATAATGAAAAACCTATAACACAGTTTTATGATTTTTGTGAAAGTTATTAATTAAAAATTATATTTAACATATATTATTAACTTTTATTTCATAAAAAAACATCATTTTTTTTTTACAACGACTATAACTTTTAAGTCTAGCATTTTAATACCGAAGAGGCATTGTTTTAGTGATTATCAAAGAACCTTCGTTCCCTTAATGGTGGGAATCATAATTCCAACCCCTACAGCCTTTCTATGTACATTTGTACCCTCAAATGTCATTTATTGATTTTTCTAATATAATTCAAAAATTTATTGAAAACAGTATATAATCTATAAAATTCTAACAAATAATTTATTAATATTCATTTGTTACAAAGAAATTAGTTATTATATGTAAATTAAAAATTATCAAGTGATTTTCAAGTAACTTTTTTTGACTGGTCACCCGAATTTAAATAATTCTCACCCTCTCTTTTTAGAAAAAAATAAATAATTTATATATCAAATAACAAAAAATTTAATTAAAAATTACACAAGTTCATCAATGCGAACAACTTAATGTGTCATAATATATATGATCAAAACAATAACATAGGTCCAATTTAATAAATGAGAATAAGTTATGTGATAATATTATTGACTATCATATTTTTCCTGAGTTCAATTATATTGTGCCATGTAAAATTGCACAGATGAATGTGTATAATAAAATTTGTATATCTAGTATTGTTTGAGTGATAGTAGAGCAGTAAACAAATTGTATAAACGTATGTGTGCAAAATACAAACCAATGTGGCTCTGACACGCGAAAGTATTTGTTTGATAAACACCAGTTAATAAAAATAAAAATATAAAAATACAAATTTATTCAATCTATTTGTAACTCTATCATCACTTATATTGTTAATATATTGACTACTACTGACGATCAATATCCAATATTGAACGATTCGTACATAATACTCGTGATTCCCAAATTATATCTTAAAAAAATGAAAACATTTTTGTGTCCTCAAAGTCAAAATCTAATAAGAACTTTTGCTCTGCTTATTCAAATAATGGGCCAAGCTCTGGTAAGCTGGTAAGCCGATCTATCCATGCTTGAACCCACCATTCTTGGGCTAACCGAAGAACAAGATCATGAGCCCATTACAAATGATTGCAACTTGCACGGTACCAAAACTCTCATAAAACCCATTTTCTAAGATACACTCCTCTACATATACATACATACATACATATATACATATACATCTATGTATATGTATATGTATTACTAGAATTGGACTATTGGACTATTGGCATATACATATATGTATATGTATATGTATTACTAGAATTGGACTATTGGACTATTGGCACCACCTATTATCCTCTTAAAACTCCTTTTGTAAAGATATCCAATTAAATAATTTGAAACATCAGATAACGTTTATTGACACCCTTTTTATTCCATAAATATTTGTACTTCACTCATTCCTCTAAACAAACTCCCATACATGATATTTCTTTTTCTTAATTTCTTTAGGTACATAAACTAAAATTTCTATATTCTCTTATTGCTAACGCTAACCATGCATCTTATAAACAAAATAAATAGTTAATATTTTTTTGGGATTGATTATTTTGATGACAATTTGTCTATTGTTCAACATCATATAGACTTACAATTCCCAATAAGAAAAATAAAATAAAATAAAATTTTTATGTCATGAATACTCCTAAAGGCTTACAAGAAGCCATGGGAAAGTCATGGGGTGTTTTCATTAAGAATGGCAAAATCTGAGTTGGGGTCCGAATTCGAGTTTAGCCGTCTTGGTTCTGGACCTAGATGACAAGCTAAAATGTAGGGTTTGTTTTGTTTTTCTCATTTTTTGCTTTTATACTTATAAATAATAAATAATTAAATAATTAAATAATATTCAAAATACGATAATTTGGGTTGCTGGTTTCTGAAAATTCAAGTTCACTTGAACTTAGAACCCGACTCAAATAAGTCTAGGTTTAGGAAACCAATGCTGGATTCCGCATAATATATGCATCCGTTAGAAGTTGAAAATGGCCCTGAACAACTGAGTTTGTTCAAATTCGAGTTATCTTGCCATATATAGTTTTCATCTATTTCTATTCATGAAAGCCATTTTTCTAGGGTTGGACACTTTCTTTAGTACTAAATTAGGGCACCGTTGACATTTTTCGAGATATATAAAGAACAATGACAAGTTCAATGTAAATCAGGGATGGAACAAGCCAATCTTGGCTGGAGGGGCCAAGAATTTTTTCAAGCCTATAAATAGGTATTTATTATATTTATTTATTTTAATATAAATATGATATAAACTATTATTATTTTTTTTTACAGGACCATGGCCATGCCAGTCCC
>NW_006262274.1:11372416-11373855 GCF_000493195.1 Citrus x clementina
ACTGCTTTTATAATGGCCAATAACCACATGACATCATAAATTTACAATATTATCCTTATTTTCAAATATCATTTTGTTTATATTTATTATAGATTAAATAAATCACATGAATGGAAATTCAAATAAAAAAATTAAGTACTAAAAACAAGAAATATAATTTTATGCGAAAAATTAATAATAAAAATATTTTTCTTGTACTTTTTTATTTTATAAACATTTTCTTATAATAAATATATCAGAAAATTATTATAAAATGATAAAATAATTATTATAAGAAAACTTCAATGATAAATAAAAATTTATTATAAAATAAATAATAAAACATTTTTCTTGTACTTTTTACATTTAATTTTAAAATCTTATAAAATATTTATTAGAAGAAAATGTTTACAAAATAAAAAAGTACAAGAAAAAAATTTATTATTAATTTTTTTTGTTTACATCAAAACATATGTTTCTTTTTTTAATACTTAAATTTTTATTTATTTTCTATTCATATGATTTATTTAATTTATAATAAATATAAATAAAAGCATATTTGAAAATAGGGGTAATATTTTAAACTTATCCCGTTAGGAGGTTATTGGCTATTATAAAAACAGTAGGGGGTAAATAATATATATTGATTACAGTAGGGGAAAATTGTCAATCTCTCTCTTTTTTTTTTTTTATGAAAGTCAAAGTATATCATACAAACAAAGAAATCTCTTGTGCATATCTCAAGATTTATTATTAGTTGAACCAAACAACACACAAAATGGATCGACTATAACTTTTATGTCCTTTTATTTATTTATTCATAATACAAAAGAATAACACTAAGCTTTTGAAGTTTGTACTCCTTATCTTACATATAAATTAATAATATTATTGTCATTTTGTGTATATAGTTGAAGTATAAACTTTTGAAAGTATAATATTACTCAATAGAAAACATATCAAATTTAGCCAATTAGCCACTTTTGTAGGATTTTTCATGTATTGAAGAACTACAAGCAAATCAATATTGTCATTTGTTGTTGCACCATCAAGAACACCTTGTCATGGCTCCCAAAAAACACATATTTCCTTTACAATACTAGAAACACATATCTCCTTTACAACAGGAGTCTCTAACCATTGGTTTTTGCTTGAAATTTTTATTAAAAAAAGACTTCTCCATAAGTGACATTATTACTAATATAAGAATTAAAAATGGTACTCAACTGAACTTGTCTTATAAAATACCTGCAAAATTAGTTTCCATATGCTTCGTCATTCAGAAAATGTTAACTCACGTGTATATATATATATATATAGCAAGTTACGTTTATGTATAGCAAGTTACGTTAGCAAGTTACGTGTTATATGTTTCCTAGTTTGATAGGATTTCCTTTGCTTGTGAACTAGGGTAATTCTTTCGTGTATATATATATTGATCAATAAGAGTGCACAGGGGC
>NW_006262274.1:11374167-11418189 GCF_000493195.1 Citrus x clementina
TATGTTATTTCCATATACTTATATCAACAATGATGGAGCCACAAATAGTTTTGTATAAACTAATGTGTACAAACTAATGTGGCACAAAGAGATTGGTTGAAAAGTGATAATAATTATTTTTTTTCAATTATGTGAGCTGGTTTATACGACCAATTATTAAAATTTAATTTTAAAATGTTTTTCAAATTTAGGAATTGAGAAAATAAGTCTTTTACTGCTAAAAAATCTATAAACAGTTTTATTTCTCTCCAATGCCATTTTATGAAATTAAATTAAGGAATTATTTTATTTTATTTTGAATTTCTTTAAAGTTTTTTGTTTTTCAAAATTCTTTTGGGGAATATACCCTAAAATCATATTATATTATTTTATTTGAAATACTTTTTTTATTTTTCATTTTTAAACCAATAAAAAAGCATATCTGAATTGCAAATAACAACAACAACAGAACAACAACCGCAGCAATAATAATAATAAGTTTCCTTAATGTTTCTTGAAATGATTTATGTGCTTATTTTGGAAACTCTAAATTTGGACTCAGTTGTTCGATTTAACTTATTTGTTCAAATGTTGTTCCTTTCCCAAATTATGGATTTTTCACAATCTTTATTTGCTTTTTGTTTTTGTTTTGAGCTTCTTTTTCTAGCGCTCAGTCTATGTCCTCTCTTTTAACTTTGTAAATTCTTTCTCTTTTCTCTTATAAATTTCCTCACTTATTAGTTGAGGTTTTGACAAAATAATAATAATGATAATAAATCAACACTTTCACACACTCGAACTCTTTTTTTTTTTTTTTTTTATTTAGGAGATTGCCAATTTTCCCCTTACTGTAATCAATATATACCATTTGCCCTCCACTGCTTTTATAATGGCCAATAACCACATGACATCATAAATTTACAATATTATCCTTATTTTCAAATATCATTTTGTTTATATTTATTATAGATTAAATAAATCACATGAATGGAAATTCAAATAAAAAAATTAAGTACTAAAAACAAGAAATATAATTTTATGCGAAAAATTAATAATAAAAATATTTTTCTTGTACTTTTTTATTTTATAAACATTTTCTTATAATAAATATATCAGAAAATTATTATAAAATGATAAAATAATTATTATAAGAAAACTTCAATGATAAATAAAAATTTATTATAAAATAAATAATAAAACATTTTTCTTGTACTTTTTACATTTAATTTTAAAATCTTATAAAATATTTATTAGAAGAAAATGTTTACAAAATAAAAAAGTACAAGAAAAAAATTTATTATTAATTTTTTTTGTTTACATCAAAACATATGTTTCTTTTTTTAATACTTAAATTTTTATTTATTTTCTATTCATATGATTTATTTAATTTATAATAAATATAAATAAAAGCATATTTGAAAATAGGGGTAATATTTTAAACTTATCCCGTTAGGAGGTTATTGGCTATTATAAAAACAGTAGGGGGTAAATAATATATATTGATTACAGTAGGGGAAAATTGTCAATCTCTCTCTTTTTTTTTTTTTATGAAAGTCAAAGTATATCATACAAACAAAGAAATCTCTTGTGCATATCTCAAGATTTATTATTAGTTGAACCAAACAACACACAAAATGGATCGACTATAACTTTTATGTCCTTTTATTTATTTATTCATAATACAAAAGAATAACACTAAGCTTTTGAAGTTTGTACTCCTTATCTTACATATAAATTAATAATATTATTGTCATTTTGTGTATATAGTTGAAGTATAAACTTTTGAAAGTATAATATTACTCAATAGAAAACATATCAAATTTAGCCAATTAGCCACTTTTGTAGGATTTTTCATGTATTGAAGAACTACAAGCAAATCAATATTGTCATTTGTTGTTGCACCATCAAGAACACCTTGTCATGGCTCCCAAAAAACACATATTTCCTTTACAATACTAGAAACACATATCTCCTTTACAACAGGAGTCTCTAACCATTGGTTTTTGCTTGAAATTTTTATTAAAAAAAGACTTCTCCATAAGTGACATTATTACTAATATAAGAATTAAAAATGGTACTCAACTGAACTTGTCTTATAAAATACCTGCAAAATTAGTTTCCATATGCTTCGTCATTCAGAAAATGTTAACTCACGTGTATATATATATATATATAGCAAGTTACGTTTATGTATAGCAAGTTACGTTAGCAAGTTACGTGTTATATGTTTCCTAGTTTGATAGGATTTCCTTTGCTTGTGAACTAGGGTAATTCTTTCGTGTATATATATATTGATCAATAAGAGTGCACAGGGGCAGACCATGCAAGCCACTGTTGTTTTTTTACATCATAAAATTCTACATGGTATCAGAGCGAGATGGGAGACCAAACTCAAACAAAAACAAAAGATAAAGAGGCTAGCGGAAGTGGATTGGGCAAGACAATGATGTCTCCTTACTTCCTCTCAGCCAGTGATAATCCTGGAACTATCATTACTCAAGTGCAACTTCGAGGAACCAACTATGATGAGTGGGCAAGGGCTATGCGAACTGCATTGCGCGCCAAGAAGAAATTCGGTTTTGTTGATGGAACCGTGAAACCTCCTGCTGATGACTCGGCTGATTTGGAGGATTGGTGGATGATGAATTCAATGTTGGTCTCCTGGATATAGAATACAATTGAACTGAACCTGCGATCAACAGTGACTTATACAGAAGTTGCTAAGTTGCTGTGGGATGATATCAAGGAAAGGTTCTCTGTTGGGAATGGACCACGTGTGCAGCAACTCAAATCTGAGTTGGCGAATTGCAAGCAGCGAGGTATGACTATTTTGAATTATTATGGAAAACTCAAGATGTTGTAGGAAGAATTGAGTAACTACGAGCAATCGCCTGCTTGTCTATGCGGCAATTGTACGTGTAATCTAGGTGCAGAATGGGATAAGAAACGAGATGAAGAAAGGTTGCATCAATTCTTGATGGGTCTTGATGAAGCCGTGTACGGTGGTGTGTGGTCCCATATTCTAAGCACCGAGCCGCTGCCAAAGTTGAACCGTGCCTATGCCATAGTCATTCAGGAGGAGCAGGTTCAGTCAATGACACGTGCTAAAGAAGAACGAAGTGAACCTGTAGCATTTGCCGTTCAAGCCGCGCAAGGATCACATGATAACCGTGATAAGACTTCTGTACTTTGTACCCATTGCAACAAGACTGGACATGAAGCATCTTCTTGTTTCCAGCTTATTGGGTATCCCGAATGGTGGGGTGAACGACCGAAAGCCACGAGGAATGCAGGTCGTGGTCGCGGCAATTAACGACAGAATGGTGGAAACAATGGGCGTGGTCGTAGAGGTCCTGCTCAAGCCAACGTTGCTTAAGTCGCGACAGGGTCTAACAATCCGTCTGGAGAACTCACGGAATCAGCTGCAAGCGGTCTCAGCAGTTTGAGCAGTGAGCAGTGGAATACATTGCTTAATCTTTTGAACAGTAAAAAAGACAGCAACTCACGGATCAGTGGTAAGCGTAATTCAATGGAGTGGATTCTTGATACTGGGGCCTCACATCACATGACAGGAAACAGAAAAATCGTACGCGACAGTGTATCTGTTATTCCCTGTTCTATTCTGCTGCCTGATGGAAACGTGACAATAGCAAATACAGAAGGAACAATTGTGCTTGCGAGCCACCTGCGACTAAATAATGTTTTATTTGTGCCAAGTTTAACTTGCAATTTAATTTCTGTATCACAACTGATTCGAGATGTCAATTGTTTTATCCAATTTTATGATCAATTATGTGTGATACAGGACCACATTACGAGGATGCTGATTGGAGCGGGTGAGCAGCGAGGGGGACTCTATTATTTTCGGGACATTGGTTCGGCCACCGCTCTATCTAGTGTTGCCAACCGAGCTTGTGATTTATGGCATCGAAGGTTGGGGCATCCTTCCTCTAAAGTTGTTCAGCTGCTTCCATTTATTGATTTGGCTTCTTGTCTGTCTAGTTTTCAGAATTGTGATGTATGCTTTCAAGCAAAACAGTGTCGTGACAAATTTGTTTTAAGCAATAACAAAGCTTCAGATATTTTTGAATTGATTCATTGTGACTTGTGGGGACCTTATCGCACAGCTAGTTCTTGTGGTGCTCATTATTTCTTGACTATTGTTGATGATTTTTCTCGCGGTGTTTGGACATATCTACTAATCCCGAAGAATGAGGTTGGGCGTGTATTATACAATTTTTTGAGTATGGTTTCTAGACAATTCCATAAACTTGTTAAAATCATACGGACAGACAATGGGACAGAATTTATGCACTTATCTGATTTCTTTGCTGAGCATGGCATTCATCATCAAACATCTTGTGTGGGTATTTCTCAACAGAATGGTCGAGTCGAACGTAAGCATCGACACATTCTCAATGTTGCTCGCGCTCTACGCTTTCAGGCTTTCTTACCCATTGAATTCTGGGGTGAATGTGTCTTAACTGCTTGCTACTTGATCAATCGAACACCTTCTGTTCTTCTTGACGGACAGACTCCTTATGAATGACTATTTGGCGAGGCACCATCTTATGCAAATATTCGGTCATTTGGTTGCCTCGCTTATGCCTACAACCGTGGTCATCGCGGTGATAAATTCGCTAGTCGAAGTCGTCGATGTATATTCATGGGTTATCCCTTTGGTAAAAAAGGATGGTATTTATATGATTTGGAGAGTGCGTCATTCTTTACTTCCCGAGATGTAACGTTCGTTGAGCATGACTTTCCCTACAAGGCTCTAACCGAACCAACTGCTACTGTCATGCCTGCTTCTGAGCGTGATGAATTGGTTTTAGCTGAGGATTTATCACATGATTTAAGCGCTCCTGTTGTCTCACCAGATTTACAAGATACAGGCGATGTTCTTAAGACCATTAATACTCTATCACCAGTACCCTCTTCTCCTACTTTTGATGAGCATGCTTTTGATGACAGGGGGGCATTGAAGCTATTGAGATATCATTGCAACAACAACCGGCGTTGGGGCGCCACCTTAGATATCGACAATAATCGATTAAGTTAAAAGATTATGTCTTACATACTGTTCAGCATTTGAGTCCCTCTTCGCGGCCCTCTTCATGCTCACACACTCAATCACTTCCTGCAGGTAGTTCTTATCCCATACTTGATTATGTGAATTGTAATAATTTTTCTGTTCGACATTGTGCTTTTCTAGCAGCGATTACTGCAGGAGTTGAGCCTGCCTCTTTTGCTAAAGCCGTGAGAGATCCTAAATGGCGTGAGGCCATGTATTCTGAATTGCAGGCACTGGAAAATAATGACACATGGACTGTTGCGTCTCTACCACCTGGAAAGCGTGCTATAGGCTGTAAGTGGGTGTACCGGATTAAGTACAATGCCGATGGTACAATTGAAAGATACAAAGCTCGCTTGGTGATCCTTGGGAATAAGCAAGTTGAAGGAATTGATTACACAGAGACATTTGCTCCTGTCGCAAAACTTGTTATAGTTCGAACTTTTTTGGCTGTTGCTGCGGCTAGGAATTGGGAGCTTCATCAGATGGATGTTCACAATGCTTTCTTACACGGTGAGCTTAATGAAGAAGTTTACATGCGCTTACCGCCTGGTTTCACCTCAAACAAATCTGGAATGGTTTGTCGTCTAAGAAAGTCATTATATGGATTAAAGCAAGCTCCTCGTTGTTGGTTTGCAAAGTTGGCAGCAGCTTTGAAGACTTACGGCTTTGCTCAATCGAGCTCGGATTATTCTTTTTTTACCTTGTATCGGGATAACATACATCTACTTATGCTTGTGTATGTTGACGATATAATTGTTTCGGGAAACAACAGCGAAGCTATTCATGTATTCAAAAGGTATTTGAGTGATTGTTTTTATATGAAAGATCTAGGTCCATTGAAATATTTTTTGGGTATTGAAGTTGCAAGAAATCCGACAGGAATCTTCCTGTTTCAGCGGAAGTATGTGTTAGATATTATCTCTGAGGCTGGATTACTTGGTGCAAAACCAGCCCCATTTCCCTTGGAACCGAATCATCAGCTAGCTTTGGTCGAAGGCCTTTATTTTTCTGATCCTGCGAAATATAGACGACTCGTCGGTAGATTAATTTATCTTTCCGCTACAAGGCCAGAGTTGTCTTATTCGGTTCATCTGCTTTCTCAATTTATGCAGCAGCCGCGGGAGCGACATTGGGACACAGCTTTGCAGGTAGTTCGCTATCTGAAAGGTAACACTGGTCAAGGTGTGTTTTTAAGCTCAGATTGTGATTTGCAACTCTTTGGGTGGTGTGATTCTGATTGGGCAAGCTGCCCCCTATCTCGGCGTTCTTTATCTGGGTGGTTTGTCATGATTGGATCCTCTCCTATATCCTGGAAATCTAAGAAACAACACACTGTTGCGCGATCCTCTGCTGAGGCCGAGTATCGTGCCATGGCAACAATTACATGTGAGCTCAAGTGGCTCAAAGGGTTGTTGATGTCTCTCGGAGTTGATCACTCACAACCCATGCACCTGTATTGTGACAGCCAGGCTGCTCTTCATCTAGCTGCCAATCTCATGTTTCATGAACGGACCAAGCACATCGAAGTTGACTGTCATTTTGTCCGAGACGAAATTCAACGAAGCAACATACGGCCTGCCTATGTGTCTACTCATATTCAGCTAGCTGATATCTTCACAAAGGCACTTGGCAGCAAAGAGTTCCAGTTTCTTCTTCGCAAGTTGGGCATTCGTGATCTCCATGCTCCAACTTGAGGGGGGGTGTTAACTCACGTGTATATATATATATATAGCAAGTTACGTGTTATATGTTTCCTAGTTTGATAGGATTTCCTTTCCTTGTGAGCTAGGGTAATTCTTTCGTGTATATATATATTGATCAATAAGAGTGCACAGGGGCAGACCATGCAAGCCACTGCTGTTTTTTACATCGTAAAATTCTACAGAAAACAACTCTTCCTCTTGTGTAATCAAAAGCAACTAAGTTGTACGAGTTCTTGCTTTAGCTTTGGGATTGTATATATACACATTCAAGTAGGCCAACATTGGGGCCTGGAGCTTACTGTTTAGTTTCCTTAAAATTGGATTTTGCTTTCAGAATATTGAGTTTCGAATTAGGCATAGACACGTTTATATTATATTAATTAATAATTTAAAAACATAAAAGAATTGTACACGAACCAATAATTAATTTAATAGTTATCCCTTTCGATGACGGCCACAAGACGTCGCAAGTCAATATCACCTTGCCTGGAAAATTATCCTACCCTTATTTATGGTGAGCTGCAAATGAAGACATTCTTGTGAGTGACTGCATGGCCAGAAGACGTGATAAACTTAGCCCTCACGGTAGTCGAAAACTGTTAAAAAGTCAATATTTGTTCCGGCTGGTTATGGGCCCTATTGATGTTTTTTTTTTGCCCCTTGGGAGGTTGCTAGTCTTCCCTATACCAAAATTAATATATATCACTTACCTTCCTACAACTTCATAATAGTAAATAACTGGCACAAATAATTTAAAGGAAAAGAGGGATAAATAGGTTGTTTGTTTGATAATTTATCTTGAAAATATAAAATATATATTTATTATAAGAAAAACGTTTAAAAAATCAGAAAGTATAAGAAAAATATCATATTATTAATTTTTTATTCACTCCAAAAAATATATTTTCTTATTTTTAGTACTTAAATTTTTTATTTTAATTTTCATTAATATGATTTACTTAATTTATAATAAGTATGAATAAAAGTGTATTTAAAAATAAGAATAATACTATAAAATTATGTTGTCAAGGTTATTAGCTATAATGAAAACTGTAGGCGGTAAGTGATATATGATTCAGTAGCGGAAAATAGTCAATCTCCCATTCTTTTTATTTTTTTGGGTTAAATATCAATTATTAGATAAAATTACTGTATTTTAATCTAATTCATACCAACAATTTTGTTTTTGTTATATATAACGCATGTCTAGGATACAAACACATTAGACTGTGTTGTTGATTTTTTATAACCAAAGCGCCTTTTTTTAAGAACACCATAGGATCCGTTTGGTACAACTTCTTGAGTAGCATTTTTACAAGTAGAGCCTTTGATAAAAAGTTGTTGAATATTGGTTGTCAATTAAAAAAGCTCTTTTGAGCCATTAGACTATTTGGTTCTACAAGATTAAAAGTGCTTTTGTGGAGTAAAATTACCAAAAAGGATAACTAAGAGAACTTGCTTTTAAATCATAAATTTAGACAAATCACGATATTTTTTTTATCTAATATCCTCACTTCACAAAAAATTTTAAAATAAACTTCAATTAAAATTTAAATAAACCTCATAATTCAAACATGCAGTAATAAACTTTATCAATATGCACCAAAACTATCAGCTAAAAAGTTTAAAATAAACATAAAAAATCAACACAAATCCTTACAAACAATGAATGTTAATGATGCATAAAAAGAGTGGCAATTTGATCACGTTCTCAGTCCATCTCATGTATATTGAATGAACTTGTGCTATGCTATTCAATGGTTTCTTCCATTAAGCTCTCACTTTTTGTTGTACGCATCAATTCTTCATCACCATCAAATGGTTAGAATTCTTGATCCTGTCTTATAAAATTATGAAGTGCCATTGAAGCAATCACAATTTTCACTTACTTACTCGAAGGAAAGTTAGGCATAAGACATAGGGGTGGCAATATGGGTCAGGATTCGTTTATTCGATTCGATTCGATGCGAATTAAATGAGTTTGGGTTTGAAAAAATTGATTCGTTTAATAAATGGGTGAATTCGATTCGATTCGTTAATTAAACGAATCGAATGCGGGTTTGAAAATTTTGATTCGTTTATTCGTTTAGAATTCGTTTAATAAATGAGTCATAAACAAATCGAATATGGGTCGATTCGTTTAAAATTCGTTTAATTAAATTATTTTTTTATCCTTAAGTTTATTTGAAAGCTTTTTAAAATTTGAAAGTTAATATTGTAATTTACTATATGACAATAAAAAAAAAATAACAAACACATTACACACTCACACATTTGCATTTGACATTTCACACTCACACACGATTGCACAAGGCCACAAACACAAAAACCCTAACGCGTAGGGAAAGTGAAGCCATCATTGCAACGATCAAAGCCGTTGGCCGCTGCTGCAACTCCTAGCCGTCGCTGCCAATCGGGCCACACGGCACACCCCAACCCTCACTGACGTAGCCACTAGTGGCACGAACTCATGCCACGACAGCCGCGCTAACTACCCACCATCACGGTACACCACTGAAATTTTACCTTTTATTGTTGTTTTACTGCTATTTTACTAATGTTTTATTGTTGTTTTACTGATATTTTACTATCATTTTACTGTTGTTTCACTGCTGTTGTTTGGCTGCGGTTTCGCTGCCATTTTTTTGCTATGTTTCCACTATTTTGTTGTTGTTTTACTGTTATTTTACTGTTATTTTACTGTTATTTTACTGCTATTTTATAGCTATTTTACTGCTATTTTTCTGTCATTTTACTGCTATTTTTCTGTCATTTTACTGTTGTTTCACTGCTGTTTTACTGCTGTTGTTTGGCTGCTGTTTTGATACCATTTTTTGCTATTTTTTCCACTATTTTATTGCTGTTTTACTACTATTTTACTATTATTTTACTGCTGTTTTGCTACTATTTTACTACTATTTTGATGTCATTTTACTGCTATTTTGCTGCTGTTGTTTGGCTGTTATTTTGCTGCCATTTTTTTACTATTTTTCCATTATTTTGTTGCTGTTTTACTGCTCTTTTACTGTTGTTTTACTGTTATTTTATTGTTCTTTTACTATTATTTTACTGCTGTTTTGTTGTTGTTTTACTACTATTTTGTTGTTGTTTTACTGCCATTTTTTTGCTATTTTCCCACTATTTTGTTGCTATTTTACTGCTCTTTTATTGCTATTTTACTGCTATTTTGTTGTTATTTTACTAATATTTTGTTACTATTTTACTGCTATTTTGCTGTTGTTTTACTGCTGTTGTTTGGCTGCTGTTTCATTGCCATTTTTTGCTATTTTCCACTATTTTATTGTTGTTTTACTGCTATTTTACTGTTGTTTTACTGCTATTTTATTGTTGTTTTACTACTATTTTACTGTTGTTTTATTGCTATTTTGTTGTTGTTTGGTTGTTGTTTTGTTGCCGCTGTTGTTTTGCTGGCATTGCTGTTGTGTTTACTGTTGTTTTACTGCTGTTTTGCTATTAATCAGGGCCCTTAAATAATTTTTAATTATTTTATTTTTAGGAGAATGGACACAAGCCAAAGTAATTAAGCCTACACAATTAACGATTCTAGTGTTGGAGATGATGATGTAAATGACATAATCAAACTGGAAGAAGAGATTGAAAAAGGTTTAAGGCCAGTGGAACAAAAGGCACCACGGCAAAGGAAACTAACTTCACAAGTTTGGTCGTTGTTCCGCAAGGTTCCAGGGGATAAGTATCCGGACAACAAGCCTAGAGCGGTGTGTAAAAAATGCAGCATTGAGTACGTGGTTGTGCACAATTCTGGTACAAGTAATCTAAGAAGACATTATGAAACTTGTGCAAAATTTAAAAAGCGTGATCCTGTACAAATGATGTTAGATCGTAGTGATGGACTGTCAACTCGTGTTCCCAAGTTTGAAACTCATGTGTTTCGTGAATTATTGTCTTGTGCCATTATTATGCACGATTTGCCATTTCAATTTGTTGAATATGAGGGAATTAGAAGAATTTGGAATTATTTGTGTGATGAAGTGCCCAACATCTGTAGGAACACTGCAAAAGCCGATGTGTTAAAAATGCATAATAGGGAAAAGACAAAAATTAGAAGCATGTTAGAAGAAGCTCCTAGTAGAATATGTCTTACTACTGATTTATGGACTTCTATAACTACAGATGGTTATTTGTGTCTCACTGCACATTTCATTGATAAGACATGGAATTTTCAGAAAAAAGTGCTGAATTTTTGTGAAATGCCAACTCCACACACTAGGGTTGCTTTGGCTGAAAAAATATTGTCATTGTTGTGTGAATGGGGTATTGAGAAAAGGATTTTTTCATTGACTGTAGACAATGCTTCAAGTAATGATGTTTGTGTTGTAATGTTAAAAAGTCAATTGAGATTAAGGATGCTTTGGTGTGTGATGGGGATTTTTTTCATATTTGATGTTGTGCTCATATTATTAATTTAATTGTTCAACAAGGATTGAAAGAAATTGAGAAAGAAATTGAGAAAGAAATTGAGAAAGCCCGTGAGAGTGTGAAATATGTCAAAGGGTCA
The DNA here is from genome assembly GCF_000493195.1 of Citrus x clementina. Lineage (NCBI taxonomy): Eukaryota > Viridiplantae > Streptophyta > Magnoliopsida > Sapindales > Rutaceae > Citrus > Citrus x clementina. Next base: position 11,385,464 of record NW_006262274.1, read on the forward strand.
CAAGTGAGAAAAAGAAAATTTTTAGAGTGTGTTAAGCAAGTATCTCTAGATGACAAGAAAGGATTAGGACAAGATGTTCCTACAAGATGGAATTCAACTTTTCTCATGCTTGATAGTGTTCTGTATTACAAAAATGCTTTCCGTCATCTACAATTGAGTGATTCTAATTACAAGAATTGTCCTTCTAAAGAAGAATGGGGGAACATAGAAAAGATTGGCAAATTCTTGTCTATGTTTTATGAGATCACATGCATTTTTTCTGGTTCAAAATACCCCACTTCAAATTTGTATTTTCCGAAGGTGTTTGCGGCCAAGGTTGCTTTGGATCAATTATTGTGTAGTGAGGATATGTACATGAAAACTATGGCACAAAAAATGATCGAAAAATTTGAGAAGTATTGGTCTGATTTTTGTACCATTTTGGCCATAGCGGTCATCTTGGATCCTAGATACAAGATGGCATTTATTGAGTTTGCTTAAAGCAAGGCTTATGGTCAAAATTAGGAGGAGTTGAAACATGTTCGAGATAAGTTGTTTTTAATTTTTGGTGAGTATAATTTGATCACACCATCTTCCTCCACTACATCCGTACTCACTCAAATGAGTGATGTTGGTTCAAGTGCGGGACGTAATGACAATAGTCAAAGTACACTTAACCAAAGGACCATGGATATGTTCAAGGTATATTTACAATTTTCTTATTTGTTCATTGTAAGACTTATTATTTCCATGCTTGTTTTGAATTTTGACTATTCTTATTTCTTAATTATTTTGTAGGAGTTTGATGATTTTGATAACATGGATTGTAGTGCTTATGTTAGAAAATCTGAATTGGAGCTTTATTTAGATGAGCTAAGAATTGATAGAAAGATTGATTTGGACATTCTAAGTTTTTGGAAAGGAAATGAATTTCGTTATCCTAACCTTTCTTCCATGGCTCGTGATATCTTGAGCATTCCTATATCCACTGTTGCATCTGAATCAGCTTTCAGTGTTGGCGGTCGAGTTCTTGATCAATTTCGAAGTGTATTGAAGCCAGAGACAGTCCAAGCAATTATTACTACTGGAGATTGGAAGTTTGGAGAGATTGGTAAAACTTGCTCATAAAATTTATTTACTTTTCTTTTATAATATTATGTGCAATTGTTTCTAATTAAGATTTATTTTTATAAAATTATTGTAGAAAATTTGGATGTCACTGTGGACCAACTTACTCAAAACATTATGAACATGAGCACTAATTGTGCTCCATCTGCAGAGAGTGCCAATGATCCAAATGACAGTGTGTGAGTGTGGTAGGTAAAGTTTTTATCTTGTTTAATTATTATTTCCTTGAAAATGCTACAAATTTGCTATATATTTGATTTTTGAAATTTTACAATGACTATTATCAATATTGCAGCATGTTAATAACATTTTATTTACTTTTTGCTGTAGGATTTTTGTTTTCAAGGGACAAAGACAAATGAAGAGAATTAAAGAAATTTCATTTCTTTATAATTTGAATTTGAATTATTGTTATTTGTAATATTAAGGATTTGATATTTGGTATTTGGATGACTGTATAATATGATTTGAATTATTTGTATTTTGTTGTGGGATATTAAATTTGTGTTTTTTTTGCTTAATTTTGTTTATTAATTATATTTTTCTAAACGAATTGTAAACGAATCCTGATTCGATTCGATTCGTTATGGATTCGTAAAGGATAAACGAATAATAAACGAATTCAGATTCGATTCGATTCGTTTATCAATTCTATTAAACGAATTAAACGAATCGAATCCGAATCCTGAAATTTCAATTCGTTTAATAAATGAATCGAATCTGAATCCATAGAATTTTGACCCAATTCGTTTACGATTCGATTCGAATTTGATTCGTTTATTCGTTTTGCCACCCCTAATAAGACATAAGGTTTTCCATCTATTTTTTCAAACACCAAAAGCCTCTCAATTTTTCATCTTAAGGAAGAATGTGCATGATTAAATATTTCATTTTTTCCTCTTGGTTGGCTTCCACGTTGAAAATCCAAAAGATGATACCATTCACCTTTATAAGGACCTAAATAAATATTCATACGAGGATATCCAGCATCTACTAGTTAATACTTACCTATGAAAGAAATTAACATTAATCAATATAAACAAACTTGTATACAAATATGTAATATAATAAATAATTAACTTTGATTATATTTCAACTTACCTGTGGGTCTGTGAAGAAAGTGCAAATTCTCTACATGTAATGAATCCAAAAAATATAAGGTTGTCATGGGCACTACTTTCCTATCCAGCCCATGCAAATGTAAAAGACATTAAAATCACAGGTAGCCATAACGTTTTGAGTAGAAATCCATTTTCTTCCAATATATGGTATTTGCTAAGGGTGGGCAATAGTCGGTTCGGTTCAGTTCAGGTCTCGAACCGAACCAAAACCAATTGGTTTAGATTGTGAACTGAACTCAAACCGAATTTAGGAACCGAACCGGTTCGGTTCGGATTTTTCATTTTCTTGATTTTACAAATTTGCCCTAATATTATCAGATTTTATACTTTCCACCTAATTTAACTTAATTTTACAGTTTGCACTCCCATTAACTACCAAGTACCAAACTACACTCTACGCACATATTAATAACACTATATATGAATAAACAAGTATAAAACTGTTAAATCAAAAGCAAAATATTCGTAATTCATAAACACACTTAAACTTAAAAGTTTACTACAAATTATAAGTCCACGGCAACCAAAGAAAAAAGGTCCATAATAGTACATCAATATTCCATAGAACTCAACCATAACACAAGACATAACTACATCCACCGCAACATACAAGCCATAGCTACATCCACCGCAACAAATAGGCCCCAAACAAGCCACAACTACATCCACCATCCACCATCCATATCACCTAAATCAAAATTCAAAGTGAGCCAAAGCGAATAATTAAACTAACTAAAATGAAGTGATATTTAATAACAAATAAATACATATCAATTTATTACCTAAAAATTATTTATGTTGACCTGCAGTTTTCATTTTGATCTTCCAAGTTGGTTGGCCGTTGTTGATTTACGAAATTCTACATTAAAAAATAATAACAAATTGAATAAGGTTACTTAAAAAATAAATTAAAATTAAACAAATTGTATAATGTCATAATTCTTTAAAAGTAAACTTAAATTAAAATTAAACAAAATATACATTCTGCAAGCTGATCCATAACTTATTTAAGTCTGCTGTTGGATCCACAAAAAATTCTAAAGGCGGACTCAGAGGCAACAGTAGACACCGGAATAGCAAGCACAGCCCTTGCTATACATGACAAAATTGGATAATTGGCACTATTCACGGTAACCAATTTTGTAATAATACCAGTGCCTCAACTATGTCCGAAGTCAAAGAACTTCTATATTGATCTAGAATACGACCTTCAGTATTAAAGGCAGACTCAGAGGCAACAGTAGACATCGGAATAGCAAGAACATCCCTTGCTATACGTGACAAAATTGGATAATTGGCACTATTCACCCTCCACCATAACAAAATATCGAATTTAGTGCCCAAATTACCTTTTGCAATTTTTTCCGTCTTCTCCATCAAGTAAAGATCCAACTCATTTGACAATTCCGGGCTACCTTCACTAACCGCAACCGCCTTACTAAATTCGGAGAAAGAGTCCTCAATCATAACATCATCATCACCACCCAAATCCCAAAAATTCGAACCACTTCCAATTCTAATAGCTAAAATTTGGCTTCCACTTGTACTTCCACTTGCACTTTCACTTGCACTCCCACTACCACCCGGTTTATATTGTGCATTGTAAGACTCATAAAGCTTAGTCAACAAATCTTTCACCATTTCCTTCATCTCAATACATTTGGCACTATCCTTGCCATATAATTTCTCAAAACAATGTGTTGCGAATTTCATTTTTCCGCGTGGATCCAGTACAGAAGCAACAATCAACATTTTATTTATCTTGAAACAGCCCACCCAATACTTATCAAATTTCTCCTTCATTTTAATAGCCATCAAACCCAAAAGGCTATCATTACTAGCGGACAACGATTCCAAAGATTATTTAATTTGACATATCAAATTGTGACAAGTGTTCGATGTCACCTAAAAGAAAAAAAACAATGTTAATAAAGCTAAAATAAATTCTTATCATATATCAAAATTCAAAAGCATAATAAAGATGTGATATTACCTTTAAAGAAGAAGAAAATTGCAAAGTCGCATCATAAAAGGTCTTTAGAAATTTAACTATACAACGAGCACTCTCACAATCATTGTACAGTGGTGGCCCCTCCCTTTTTCTTCTTCCCACCCTCTTTTTCATTGAAATAAGTATCATAAAGCTTATCTTCAAATTTCATCTGATCCAATGTCGGCTTAAATTTCAATGCTGTACTCAACATGGAATATGTAGAATTCCATCGAGTAGGGCAATACAAAATCACACTTCCTCGGGAATTAATCTTCTCTTGTTGCACACGAATTTGAAATGCTTGCATCCTGGCGGTGGAAGACCTCACATACTTCACAGCATTCCGAACACTAACTATATTCGGCTCCAATTCCTTCAACCCTTCAGTAACAATCAAATTTAATATGTCCGCACAACAACGAACATGCAAATAATCCCCATTCAACACTAAGAGCACCCCTATTTGGACTTGCATTGTCAACCGTTACAGCACACACTCGCTCTATGCCCCAGTCAATTAAATATTTTTCAATTTGCTTACCAATTGTCTTCGATGAATGATCATTAACCGTGTTGAAGCTAATAATCTTTGTATGTAAGTTTCAATCATTGTCAATAAAGTGAGTTATGATGACCATGTAGCTAACCGTCGTAATGGAAGTCCAAATATCAGTAGTCAAAGATACTCTCTGCTTATTCCCAACCAATAAGCTCTTCAACTTAGCCTTTTCCTCGACATACATATCAAGAGTATCCCTAGTAATGGTTCTTCGTGATGGAAGAAGATATTTAGGAGCCGTCACGCTGCAAAAATGCTTAAAACCCGAATTCTCTACATCATCAAGAACAATCATCTTCACAGTTGCTCGTCTGCAAGCATCCTAACTAAAACCTCTTATTCCAATTTCATCACTACCGACATCTTGAGTTAAAGTCGTTTGATCTTTCTGAAGGTCCTTGTACTTTTGACAGCTTTCTTGGTAATGAGTCCTCAAAGTGCTAGTCTTGTACCTTGCCGAGCCACACTCAAATTCATTACCGCAGTAGTTGCATTTGCACTTCTTATCATTATCTGGAAATCTAGTGATATGTTGCCACATTGTTGATCTTGGAGCCATTTGTTTCCTTGGTAGTGGCGGTTTGGATGACGAAGACCTTTTCCTTTTGTTTCCGCTGGTGACAATTGTTGGCGAATCATTTTCACTATCATCAACTTCAACTTCACGCTCAAGATCATCAGCTACACAATCGAGGTTTTCTTGAACTCTTGAATAATCAGACATCTACAATGAATAAAACAAAAATAAATAAGTAATATTGTTTTATTAACAAGTTATTGAAATAAAAAAGATCCATTAAATTTAATTTAACTACTAGCCAACATATCATAATTTACTTCCAATAATTGTTAATTTAATTTAAAATATCCATGCCAAAAAGATCAATTTAATTTAATTTAACTACTAGCCAACATATCATAATTTAATTTAATTTAACAAATTAGGCCAACATATCATAATTTACTTCCAAAAAGATCATAATTTAACTACTAGCCAACATATCATAATTTACTTCCAATAATTGTTAATTTAATTTAAAATGTCCATACCAAAAAGATCAATTAAATTTAATTTAACTACTAGCCAACATATCATAATTTAATTTAATTTAATTTAACAAATTAAGCCAACATATCATAATTTAGTTCCAATAATTGTTAATTCAATTTAAAATATCCATGCAAAAAAGATCAATTAAATTTAAATTAACTACTAACTAACAAATCATAATTTAATTTAACAACTTAGGCCAACATATCATAATTTACTTCCTATAATTATTAATTTAATTTAAAATGTCCATGCCAATTTGCCAATATCAAATTGCAACCTCATGAAGCTAATTGAGTCATTAATCATTATGCCAAATAAGTTAAATAATAAATATTATTTCCAATGTTTCATTGATAGAAGCATTATGCATTTGTCTATTTTTAAATTTTCAATTCTCGGCCGCAATATACAATACAACATTACAACCATTTCACTGCCACAACTCATAAGCCTTCATTGCCGCAATATACAATACAACATTACCCACCATTTTTAACTCCACCAACAAGTATATTATATATATATATCAATAGTCCACAAAATCAAATAATCAATCCCTAAGACAGTAACAGTAACAGAAACTAAAGAGTATAAACACTTTGTACGGGCCATGGCATAAATTAAAATAAAAAAAAAATATGTAGGCTGTAGCACCAAAGATGACCGCATGTGAGGGGCTAACGATGGCGTCACCGTTCTTGAGGGGAGGGGTTGTGTCGTTGTTAAGGGGTTGTGCTAGGAAGTTGGCACGCGAGGAAGAAAGGGGCTGTGCTAGGCGTTGTGCACGCGAGGAAGAGAGGAGTTGAGCTTACGTGAGGGAGAGACGCTCACGAGGAAGAAGCCGAGAGGGGCTGAGCTAAAGTTCTACGCCATGTGGAGAGGGAGAAACGTGCGGCAGAGAGGGAGGCGATGGGTTGCAATTGAAAGTTAGGGATTTGAGAGATTTGTTTTTGGTTTATATATTTTCAATAAATAAATTATTTATAATTAAATCAAACGGAACTGAACAAAAACCAATCGATTCCTTAGTTTTATAACCATTCGGTTTTTGTTCATAGAACCGAACCGAATTTTTTAAGTTCGGTTTGGTTCGGTTGGGCAAAAACCGAAGCGTTTGCCCACCTCTAGTATTTGCTTTGAAGTAAGCATCACTACTGGTACATGTGTCCCATCAATTACCCCAATACAATTTTTAAAATAAGGCCACTATCGTTCATCATCTCTAATTTTCTTGGAAATTCTTCTAAACTACGAGTTTGATGGTTATAAAATATCAACAGCCATATGACAAATAGAATCTAATACTATTCTAAACTACTTTGATACATTTTCACCAGAATGTTGAAATCTTTTCTTAACCATTCTGTTCCCAAATGCATGGCCTAATGTAATAAAAAACACAGCTACTGACTCAATTATAGGCACATTCTTGCCTCGTTTAAGGCCAAATGACTTATTTAATACTTCACATAATTTCATAAATACATATTTTTCAATTTTTAAATTATTGGCAACATCTATGTTAATGTCCATTTAACACTTTTAAGACCAATGAATATCTTGTATGAGATGGGGTTCTACATGGTTCCTTTAAGTTATACTTAACAAAATGATTTACATACAATGTAACTCCAATTTGTACCATTGTTAACAATTTGTATTCATGATTAGCACTTGCAGCAATGTAATTTTGCTCAATATCATCATCATTTTTTGAAGATTCCATATTTGTACATGCACACATGATAAAGATTATCATAATTTGCAATAAAAAAAAGCAATCAATAACAAAAATTCATAATAACCATGTCATAATTGATAACTAAATAAAATATACATACACATGTGTCAATTTTTTCCAAAATAACAAAATATAAGCTAAACTAAAATAACAACATCTCCAATTTGATAACAATATATATAATTAAAGCTAGAAGAACTACTTCATGTACTTCAATCACTCAATTTGAACGCCAGGTTCCTTCCTTTAGTGCAATATACGTCTCCATATTTTCCTTCCTTAGAAAAAATTTATTGGCCAGCATAAATAGGTCATTTTTTACCTCCATTACAGGCAAACTATGTAATATATCCATTACTTCTCCAATCCTGCAACCATTTTCATCAATTCTAATAGCTAAAGATGGCCTAGTCTCCATTGTGTTACATAAGTGATCCAATTGTTTCTTCAATCTAATTGCAGCTCCATCTCACTTTTTAATTGACAACTTTCTTTTCCTTCCATTATCTAGTGTAGGTGCTACAAGAGTACCATTGTAAGTGTGAATCTCAATATCCTCATGCCCATTAAAGTTATTTGGTTCATTGATATTCTCCTTCTGGAAATTGTTATAATCTTCTCCAAAAACATGTTCCCTAGATGGTACACCGTCACCATCATTTGGTACAAACCCCATAGATGGTGCTGTTGGGAAAATATGCTCTTTAAAAGCATATATATTTATTTAATTGTAATAAATTATTTTTCTGATTAATAAAATAAATAAGGTATTTTATTCAAATATCTTAATTGCATTAATACTTGTATTAAAGTCCATTTAATCATATTATATATATTTATGTGATCACCATGTGGATTCACAGAAAACATAAATACAAGTTATCTTATGATTAAATAAATTTAGTTCGCAGTTGATAAATAAAGTTGGGCACTTTATTTAGGTATAGACTGTAATAAATTCATTGAATGATTTGTCTTAATCATGTATGAATTTATTGATGTAGTACGACTACATTGAACAGGATCACATATGAGATTTAATTAACTTTGTAATAACTGTCAGACTTATTAAATCTCATAGGCGTTGATTTTACTGTAATCTTAATCTTGAGTTAATTATGATTTCATGATTGTAATTGTTATTCCATTTGAGTTACCAATGGGCACGACACATCCTTGTGGTCAAGATTACCCGGTATCTTGGTGGGAGCAATTATGAGTATTGGAGTTATAGATTAACAATATAGAATTTGTACAACACATCTCTTGATGGGTTTTCGGCACTTGATCATAGAATTCTCTGGCCAGAGTGTGTCAACATATTTAGTATGTTGAAAATGATCATTAGAGAAAACCAGTAAGGATCAAGGAATAAGATGTTATTAAATTGATTGGATAGTTGAGATATCAATTTAATTAACGATGTGGTACAAAGGATTGTGCAGTAAAGAAATCAATGTGGCTTGGGATGAATTATTATTCGAGCATACAATTATGGAAGTCAGTTCCAATCTTTTAGTGGAGTAGATTTGGAATTAAATAATTGGACTAGTTTAATTACAGGCCTAATTATTGTAGCCACTATTGTATGTTCCCAAATGATCCCCGGGTTAGCTCATTTAATTGACTGCACCACTACTGGACTAATAAGTAAGATAACTAGCTATTTGGGTCAAAAGCCTAAATATATCATTTAGTGGGAGGCTCTATTTAATTAGCTTTTGTATAAGGGGCCTTATGTTATTTTACAAGGTGGGTCCCCTATTGAAAAAGAAAATAACGTGAGTTTTATTTAGGGCATTATTTGGAGCCTAGGATTTTCACTAAAAGGTGATATAAAATGCTTATTTTCTCTAAAGAAAAAGGGTGAAGCCACTTTATACAGATCAGAGAAAAAGATTTTTCTCTCCATTGTTGAGAGAAAAATTTTCTCGTGCTAGTTGCTTTGGTAGTGATAAAGGCGCCCACACGTCAAGTACAGATTGAACCTGAGTCATAACTTGGAAGATCATTGGTGACAGTTCGTGATCTAATACGTGTGGTGGTGACGGATCGTGATCTAACAGGAGTGGTGGTGGCGGATCGTGATCTAGGAGCGTAAATCACTTCAGCGGAAAAAGCCAACTCGGATTTTCAAGGTACGATTTCTAGCATACGAATTCTTATATATTATATGAGAGCGATCTTCAAAAGGTTTTATAAAAAAAATTTAAAACCAGATTTTTCCCCAACAGGTGCCCATGCTCTTTCTCCTATAGCTAGGGATGGCAAAATTCGGGTCCGGGTCCGGGTTTAGCCTTTTCGGTTCCGGACCCAGATGCCATTTTCTTCTCCCGGACCCTGATTTTAACCCCGATTTTTTCACCCGGGTCCGGGGTCGGGTTCAACCCGAAAAAATCTGGGTTTCTAGATTCTGGGTTTGGAACCCGGATGGGCACCATTTTTAGGCTTGTTTCAGAATGTAAAAACAGAGGGAAGGCATTGAGTGTTCAACTTGAAACTTTTTTCCATCCTTGATTGCTTCAATTTGAAAATAAGAATAATATTTAAATCAAACATAAGAAATTGATTAAAGAATATAACAAAACAATGAAGCAAAAGTACAAAACAAGACCCAAATTTTGTGATTGTCAACTTGTCATCATCAAACAAAAGCTAAACTAATAGCAAAATAGAACACAAATGGCGACAAGGAATGAAAATCCAGTAAATTTGTACAGTTGGTCATTGCTTCGTCTACTTCCGTGAATCTCAATTGGTCACTTCGTGTGTGTGATATTCTGCCGCCAGCCGTAATCGTGAATGAGTTTAGGAGCTACTGAGAATTCACGCCTTTGATGATGATTGATGATGATGATGATTGATGGCAATTTGATGATGATGATTTAAATTGGTGAGTTTGGGAGATGAAAAGGAGAGGAAATGGTGGTGGCTGTGAATTGATGAATTTGGGAGATGAAAAAGAGATGAAATGGTGGCGGCCATGTTGAGTTGAAAGCCAAAAGTACAAACTAGGGTTTTGTTCTTTTTCCATAGATTTTTTTTATATTTATATTAAAAATAAATATATACGGGTCCGAGTTCCAGACATATGGGTTCAGCTGAACCCGGAAACGAACCTGGATATGTCCGGGTTTTAAAAAATTAATACCGGACCCGCATATTATTTAAATGCGGTACGGGTTAAACCCGGCCCAAATCATCCGGGTTCATCCGGGTCCGACCTGGGTCTGGGTTATTTTGTCATCCCTACCTATAGCAACAATATCTTTAAACAAAATTTCTAGTTGGTCAATGTTTTTCAAGTCTTTTTGAAAAAATTTAATTGCATTAGGCACCTCGTACAAAACTGACAAAAGATAGTACGTTAAATGTTTTTCTAAATTACTCCAAAATATTTCCTATTATACCAAATATTAGAAAAAAAGATAGAAATCCACCTTCAATTTTCTATTCCACTATTCATTGCTAGCATCAATTGTCTGTTTTACAATATTCCATCTTAAGCCAGTTTCATTTTTTTCCAAATTTGTCCAAAGTTTCCAATCTTTCTTCACAAAGCCCCATTTAGTTTTCAATTGCTTATTGTTGTGCAAATTTTATTGCACTCGCAAGTGTACAAATATATTGTAGAATAGATTTTGTGGCGACGAGTGTCGATCCTATGAGGAGGTAGATTTAATTATGCGTATGATTAATTTTTTAGTAGATTTAATTATGCGTAGGATTAATTTTCTAGGTGTAAATGTGAGTTGGTTGGAAGTGAATTTTTTATTATTTTTTATTTTAAGATTTAAAATAAAAAGGAAAGAATGAATTAAAGATGAAAACAATGCAAGTGAAACGTTTAAGTCTCTGAATTCACACTCAACATTCACCATGGACTTAATATTTCCTTTTTAGCTCTAATTAATTCATGAGGGGGGTATTTCCACTCATAATCGTCACTCTAATAAATATGGAATCAAGCACTTAGTTTGCCAGAACTAAGGATCTTTCACTAAGTGTGGTGTCAAGAACACGTTGTGCCAGACGATAATAATCCTTCTGTCAACAACGTGGCAAGACCATCCACTAAATAGCTTAGATACACTCTCTGTCGACACTGAGTCAAGACGACCCACAAAATACTAAAGGAAAATTTTCTCTCCAATTAATATGATGCTAAGTGTTCATTGTGCCAGATAGTAATGATCCTTCACTAGTGAGCCGGTATGTCGTGCAACATCTAAATAGGCTGTCTGTCAACAATGAGTCAAAACACCCATATAAATCAGAGAGGAAAAGAAAATAAACTTACCTAATTAAGCCCATGGATCATGCTGAGGCTTCACCTTCAACCCAAGCTTGAAACTTAATTAGTCACTCATAATTGAACTAGGGGTAAAATAGTAATTTTATTAAAATACGTAGAAAATACAAGATGGAGAGAGAATTATAGAAAATAGAGTTCAAAAATGAATTTAGGGGTGTCAAATTAGGGGAGGACCTTTATTTATAGATTCAATGGAGAAATCATGGTCATCGGATGAAAACAATTCAGACGCTCAAGATTGCGCCACGTGGCGAGCTTGATTGGTTGGAACACATCATCAGTCAACACCACATCAATATTTCGGTCTAATAAGATACTGTCACATCATCGATCAATGCCACATTAATATTTTTGTCCAATAGCATCCTGCCATATCATCGGTCAATGCCACAGTAATATTTTTGTCCAATAGTATCCTGCCACATCATCGGTCAATGCTACATTATCGGTCAATGTCACATCATCAGTCAATGTCACATCATCAGTCAATGTCACATCATCAGTCAATGTCACATCATCAGTCAATGCCACATCATTGGTTCAATAGGATGATGCCACGTCATCGGTCAATGTCACATCATCAGTCAATGACACGTCATCGTACCATATGTGTGAACAGTACCATACTTATGAATAGTGCCGCATACGTGAACATTGTCGAATACCCTTTTATGCTCCTCCTAAAGTTTTCAACCGTTCCAAGTTAAAAAGCCATTTGTTTCGCTGTCCAACTTCTTGTTAGTCAGGAAATGGCCAAAATATCCCTAAAATACATAAAATACTTAAATTATAATAAAACACAGGTAATAAGATTTAAATACGTAGAAGTGAAAATATTAGTAAAACTTAGAGCATAAAATGAAAAATTTACCCTGTATAAATATGAATTCTCCAATACTCAACACTTATGTTGATAGTTTTTACTAGTCATAGAGTAAACCTTCGCAATAAGATTTTTCCTCCCAATCTTATTAAAGTGACCATTTGGTCGTTTCCCAGCTAAGGTTTCTTGTCACAGATCTTTATAAAAGCATCTGAGGTAGCATCATCCCATTCCGCTCTTGATTTTTTTGTGATTTTCCTCTATAACAGTCTCTATTCTAAACAAAAGATTCTTAATATTATTATAAAAAATGAAAAAAAATATTATTATAATAAAAAAATGTAAATATAAAATAAATAAGATGAACATATTAAACAAATACAAATATAATAGAATGAATATCCAATAAACAAATAAAACAAATAAAATGAATAATTCACATAATACATATATTGCTTCATGTGGACCACATGACCAAGTGAATACATTAGATAATAGTAAAAAGGATATTATCATTTTACCACTAAAGTTATTCTGACATATCATGTCGATACCACGGTTTGGCGAACATAGCATTTTAGTACCAAACGTTTGCGCTGTTATCAATTTACCACCATTCCGTTAAAAAGGTTAAAATTTTGCTGATGTCATAAGGGCATCAAAGACATTTCCTATTGAAGCCAAAAAAAACTCTATTGCAAGTGTAAAATAAACAATAAAACAAAGTAAAAAAAATTCAAGGGAAATAATTAGAGAATTAAGAAATTGATAACCCTAAAATTGGCCCCTCTCTCTCATTAATTTTTTCCTTTAATTAAATTGTTATTGTTTTTAGTTGTGATTAATACTTGAATTTCATAGATTATAATATTAATTTTGAAGCAGAATTTTTTATTATTATTTTTGTTATTTTTCATAATTTTGCATATTCTTCATTATTTTTATTAATTAGAAATTTCAATTGTTTTCTAAATCTTATTAATTGTTATTGTTATTATAAATTGTTATTAAATTGTTATTATTTTTAATTGTGATTAATACTTGAATTTCATAGGTTATAATATTAATTTTGAAACATAAATTTTTATTAATTGTTCTTTGCCGTTTATCGTAATTCTACATATTATTCATTATTTTTTATTAATTACAATTTTTAGTTGTTTTCTAAATCTTATTTTTGTTCATTATTTCTTTCTTTTCAAAGGGTAAAATTATCTTTTATTCTCTTGGGGGTAAAATCGACTTTTAACTCATTTTCTGTTAAACATTAACGTTTTTCTAACGGAATTGTGGTAAATTGATAACACCGCAAACGTTTGGTGCTAAAATGCTATGTTCGCCAAATCGTGATACTGACATGATATGTCAGAATAACTTTAGTGGTAAAATGATAATATTCCATAGTAAAATAAACTAATAAAGTGAAAATGCAGTGGAAAAATGGTTGTAAAGTGAAGAGAATAAATAATTCATTTGATGAAAGAAAGCATGAGAGACAAAAACGATTGTAAAGAAAGCATAAGAAAAACCCTACATGTTGCTGCTTGGCAAACAATGGTGGCAAGTGGAGAAATCTATGTTGTGTAAGGTTTTGTATATGCACTAACTAAGGCTTTTTGGAATTAGTGACATATTGTTAGGGTATTTTCAGGATTCTATATGTTTTAAAAAAGTTCAAAAAGCTCTATTTGAAGAAGCCCAAATTTTGAGTTTCTCCAAGTAGAAGCAAAATAACTTTTTTAAATCTCAAAAACTCTATTACAAATGCAACCAAACAACTTAATATTTTTTTCAAAAGAGCTTTTGGGTTTAAAAAAGCTCTTTTGGCTAGTAGATAAGCCCAACCAAACATACACATATTATTGGTAGGCATAGATTAGGAATGAATTTTCATTACAATTCAACTACTATTTAATTTATTATAGAACCCAGTCGATAAGTAGATTCTCTAGCTTTTTTTTTTTTTAAATCACTTTGGTTTATATCATTTAGTGTTTCTTTAGCTTATCCTTTCTTTAATATTTCGTTTACTATATTAACATCATAACAAACTATTTGTTCTTCGTTGGAAACTCAATAACTGTAATAATTCCTCAATAATTTCATAAAGAGTAATGACAGAGCCACAACTATTTTGTACAAACAAGTATGTATAAATTGATTTGGTATAACGAAATTGGTTATATAAAATCATTATGGGTCCACATAATTGAAAAAAGTAATTGTTATCATTTTTCAGTCAATCTCTTCATGCTACATCAGTTTGTACAAAACTATTTATGACTCTATCATTATTGTTCAATAAAATGAATTGAGGTAGTGCTACATTATAGATTTTAAGTGAATTGTTTAGCTTAATCTACTGTGTTTGGCACCTTCAGAGTATTTATATCTTATTGCATTTCAGCGAGAGATTTCAGAGAACAATTTTTTTTTTTCAAAAAAGGATCCAAATATATTTTGTTATGATATGAAGCAAGGTAATCCAAAAATATTTTAGCAGGGAAATTAATAATTTATTAATTTATAGAGTGCAGGTACACCTAAATGAATATATATTTATTTACCAATCTAAAGATGATACAATAGTTTTAGATTATATTATACAAATAAGTACTCAAAGCATTAACAACACTTCATAGTTTTTTTATTACAATTGTAGAATTCAAGCCCGAAACGTATAAATGCAATAAGAAAAATTAGAGATGAGATCCAACATGAATTTAAATTTCAAGAAAACAAGTAACAATAGATTCAAATTTTATTTTGTAAAATATCATAGTAAATTATATTTGTAATTTTTTGCAAATTATTAATTTATTATATAAATGGGACCACATAGTTATATAACGAGCTTCATAAAAAGTATTAACTTTTTTTTTAAACCACCAAGATGGTGGGAGGTTATTCGAGACCCCTACCTATAATATAAATCAGAAAATAACAAATACATGGGGAGAGGACATAAACCAAAACCTCTGAAAGCAAATGCAAGTACATAGCATAGAAAGAAAAGTATAAATTCACCAAAAAGAACAATAAAAAGCAACAATCCTATCGTCTGACATAAGGAACTGCTTGTGGATCTAAATGAAGAATATTAGATAAGCCTGCAGGAAGATTTCGAGAACCCAAGAAACGTTAACTAACTCAATGAGTGCAGGCCTAATTGGCCAGAAAATCAGCAACAGAAGTGGCCGCTCAAAGCACATGCCTAACCAAGATAGGAGAGGAAGATATCAAAACACACCCTGACACAAAGAATAAGCATAGTCCCAATGAATAAGACCCTGGGAATGAATCCACAAAACCACCGTGGTCAAGTCCAATTTTATCTCAAGCACAGATTAACTGAACTGAACAGCAAGCTCCAACCTTGTAAATAGCCATAAGCTTACATAAAGTATTGTCTGACATCCAAGAGAAGATCGAAAAGCAGCCAAAACTGCACCCTGATACATAAAGTATTGTCTGACATCCAAGAGAAGATCGAAAAGCAGCCAAAACTGCACCCTGATGATCACAGAGATTACCACCAGAAGCAGTCATCCCAAAATTACCCTTAAAGCAACCATCCACGGTTAGCTTTGTAAACCCAAAAGGCAGCTGCATCGGGAAAACTATTCATATTAGCCTCCTGGGTAGAGTAATAACTCTCATTCCCTCTACAATTCGAGAACCCAAAACTCCCTGCAATTGGATTAGATTAAAACTAAAGGCAAAACCACCAAGCCTGAGATCTTAAACCACTCAATAGATAATCACATCAATAGAGAAAGTTGTGAATCAAATCTGAAAGCATTATGAGCCTACTAAACTTGTTTCAAGGTAAAGCAAAAAAAAAAAAAGACTTGAAATGACTCAGAGAAGGGGCACATCGCTATCAATAAAGAAACAATGTATGGGAAGACAAAAAAGCAACATTCCTTCTATAAAAAAATACGACGAAAATGAACCCAAACTTGTCTAACCCGCAAGCAATCAATAAATAAATGCCTAGAAGTCTCAACAGCCCCATCACAAAAACATTGCGAGACCATGCAAATTTCCTACGAGCACAAAGCCTTATCTGTAGTTAAAACTTGTGCAACAGCTATCAGAGAAAAAAAAAACTTGAGAAGGGATATGCTGCTGCCAAATAAATGAAAAAACTTCCTCTGTAGCCTAGAACAGAATATAAACGAAAAGCGCCATCATGGGTGAGATCTTACCGAATTAAATCTAGCTCCACACTAGAAATAGAAACCAAGAGGATCTGCTCAAAAATCAAAGAGGGCAACATCTCCTAGAGCTTACCCATATCCCAGTCTATGCCTCGCCAATAAAAAGAAACCAACACTATAGAAGTCGTCGTAGGATTATAGAAAGCCAAAGGACAAGAGCCTAGCCAACAATTGTACCAAAAACTACATTTCCTACAACCAACCAACCAACCAATGCACATGAGGCCCAACAACACACTAAATTGAGCAGAGGTATCTTTAAAGAGGAGAGACAGGATAGCAAAATTGTACCAGACTCAGATGTGCAGTTCTACAATACTTAGACTTAACATAAAAAGCCCATAACGAATGTTGCTCCCTAAAACACCACCAAGGCTTAAACTCAAAAGCTTCAACTATATCATTAAAAGATCGGATACCCAGGCCACCCTTCTCAAATGGATAACAAACTGTCGGTCATCTACACAAGTGAATCCATCATCCAGTCTTAGAACCACCTTATAAGAGTCGGGTGACAAGTCCATTTAAATGTTGAACAACGGCTGCAAGTGGGCGAAGAACATGAAACATATGCAACGACATAGAAGACAACACATGAAAAATAAGTACCAGCTTCCTGCGAAAAAAAGGGGCAATCGATTGGCCCAGCCCAAAATCTTATTTCTAACCTTTCGGACCATATAGTCAAAAAGAGAAATCTTGAAATGTCTCATAAGGACCGGGTATCGAAGATAAGTTAACGAAAGCTAACACTACTGAAAACCAGTGACAGAATGGATGATAGCCTGACAGGAAGCAGAGACTAAACCTCCGATAAAAAAAAACTGCTCATATCCTAACTAATCAACTACCCTAAGACAACCTCATATTGATGTAAAAATCCATAAGTTGTAAAAGGCTGAACCAACTCCTATTAGCAAAAATAACAGTATCATCTTAAAAGGATCGCTCTGCTGAAGGCCACCTTGTGATTGAAAAGTTTGTGACTAACCCCATTCACCAACACAGAGGACCAGAGACCAAAAATTGCTCTATGAATCAGGAAAATTGATTGCTCTGAGAACCCAAAGCATTGCAACATCTGAATAATAAAAGATCAAGACATCCAGTCATAAGCCTTCGCCATATCAAGCTTCAAGAACACGTTGTTGCCTCGATTACAATGACTAAGTTGGTGAATGAGCTCCTGAACTAACAACACATTACATGAATCACCCTATCAGGTACAAAATCACTTTGAAAGGGAGAAATAATAAGAGGTAGTAGAGGGGCCAATTACAAAACAAGCAACTTGGTGAAAACCTTGTTGCTCACATTATAAAGACTAATCGGCCAAAAATCTACCTTAGAAACTAGAGAAGTCTTCTTCAGAAGAAAAACCAATAAAGTACTTTAAAAATCTCTAGGCATGGTAGCACATCTGAAATAGCCAAGGACAATAAGTCACTGCAAGCAATACCTTACAAGCCTGATAGAAGCGACGGCAAAACTCATCAGGACCCAGTACACTATTAGGTTAATAGAAAACACCACCCGTCTAATCTCATCTGTAATCATCAATGATGGAATATCTACATTGGCAGCAGACTAGTGGAACTGACTTCTACCCCCCATCAATAGACCTTGAAAGAAATCAATAGCAGAAACGGTAATAGTAGTAGGCTAAGATATCCACTCCGAAAAGGCATTTTGAATCAGATGAACAGTAAAGAGCTGGCTTTTTTTTTAAATTATTGCATGAAAATATCGGGTATTAGCATCCCCCTCCTGGAGCAAGTGAACACTGGATTGCTGTCTTAAGAAAACCAACTCACAAAGTACACACACTATAACCAGGCTTTAAAAAAAAAATTGCCCTATCTTCAGCAGAATCGGAGATATCATACTATTTTTTTCTTTTGAGCCATATATTCCTTGGTCTCCTTAACCCTCTGAAAAATATTACTAAACACCTCATTGTTCTAAACTTTCAAGCAAAGCTTTAGATGAACTAGCTTCTACTAGAAAGCTTTCATCCCACTGCTAAAAATTAGGGCAGCCCAAGACACACCATCAAGAAAAGTAGGAAGCTTAAGCCAAGCATGCAAAAACCTAAATCCGGAAGGCCCTTTGGCCACATCCCTATCACAAGATAACAACAGAGGAGGATGGTCTGAAGCAGTGCAATTCAGGTGAGTAACTAGATAAACAAAGAAAAAATCAAACCATTGGGCATTACTGACCACCTATCAAGTCGCTTCTAAATGTGTCCATTAATTCAAGTAAATAGACTACCAACAAACCTAACATCCTAAATGACAATCTAACAGAGTTAAATTAAAAGCATTAATAGCACTCTAAGGTTGGGCATGCCCAACAGAAATCTCAAAAATAGACCGAACAACATTAAAGTCCCCATCCACAATCCAAGAGCTATCATTGCTATCAGCAAAGGCTACAAGGACAACCCATAAATCCTCTTTTACAAGCATGAAACAACTAGCATAAACATAAGATGTAAAAATAGGGTCAAGGAATAAAGAATGGCTAACCTTACAGTGAATCACCTAAACCCATATCTTATAGCAGTTCTGCAACAAAAGGAGCAAATCAAAACACCAAAATCTTCCCATACTAAAACGATATAGCCTGATTCATCTTAAAATGAACCCAAATAACTCTAACTGATTAGCTTAGAATGGCTCTAAAATGCAAATAAAAGATAATTGATGCATCCGAATCAATTTTTGTAATTTGTGGACAACGACGGCCTTACTAATCCCTAAACATTCCAGATGAGTGAATTAATCATTGGGGGGGTGGAGAAAAGGGTCTGCATCCACCGCTGAGTATTACGGTACTTCTAACCCGTAACCAAAAGGAAATCCTGAGTGGAACTAGTAACCCTTTGGCCATAAAAAATGTCAATCACTGCGTCCGGGGCCATAAGAGTGTGGGCTTCCTCGGGGTTAGTCAGAAATTT
The DNA here is from genome assembly GCF_000493195.1 of Citrus x clementina. NCBI lineage: Eukaryota > Viridiplantae > Streptophyta > Magnoliopsida > Sapindales > Rutaceae > Citrus > Citrus x clementina. Next base: position 11,405,362 of record NW_006262274.1, read on the forward strand.
ACCTTCATCACTAGAACCCAAGTCTTCATTAAAGACGGCGTCTCTATCCGATCAAGACAAACCCAGTCAACCCTCACTATCATCAATAGCTCAAAAAGGTCGAATCTAATCAACCAACATATTCCTAAAATTCTAACAAACATGAGTAAGAGCGTTAGTAGCCAAAGGAATCTCACTAGAAGCCATAAGGCCCGATGGATGTACCTCCAATGATGGAGGAGACTATAAAGTAGAACCCAAATTTTGTCCCTATACTAGGCCCCTACAACCATTTATCAGCAATGACAACATACTAAGCAAGGCGAACCGCCCTAGGCTAGACATCTACATCAGATTAAGGTAATTTGCCCTTATCCCTAGGCCGTCAACTCTGAAGTTCACCAACAGGCTGATAGGGCTTACGAAGCTCGAGATTGGTAACATAACAGGCATCAGACACATGATCTAGATGCTTACACGAAGCACAATAAAAAGGTACCCACTCAAAAATCACATAAAAAGTATTAACTTGTTTATTGAAATTATTAATTTAGCCTATTAGGCTAAGTCAAGCTTGTAAAAATTATTTAGATTATAGAGGTTATTGATTTATCGAGTATTAATTTATAGAGGTTATACATAACTTCTTAATATTTTTGAATATCTGACCAATATTTAATTGATTTTAGGATATATAATGTAATGTTTATCTATTATTTTTTTATTTAATAGATACCATGAATTGAATAGATATTTATTATAAGAATTTGAATTTGGGTAGACTTCAATTTCTTCCCTAGTTAGAATAACAATCTTCAATTTATCTCCCGAAGGTATTAAAACATAAATTTATCCATATTAACTGTTAAGAAGATTAAGAAAAAAAATTCATCAATGTGCCTTCTATTTGTGGTCATCCTCTCAATAAAATGGAAAGTTAAAGTTTTGAAATCTTTGAAGAATAAATTGAATATATACATTTTATCTGACGGATAAATTGAAGTTTTACTCCCTTAATTTTTAAGTTTTTCCAATTTGTTGGGCCAGCCATCATGTTGTATGAATGGATATGTACTCAAATAATTGTTGCCCTGGTAAGTTTTAAATTTGTCGCCTATTAAGCCCCTAGATAAGTTTGCTGCTTGTCCAATAGAGAATTAACATTTGAACTACCATTCGAATGGTCATCAATCACCAAACTCGTATTTTTATCAATAGACTAAGGCCTTTATTTCAACTCCATTGCCACTTGATGGTTACAATCTATAGATTTATTATAAGTCGAGCTCTATTGATACTTTTAAAAATCTTTTGAGATGTTCAAACATTTATTTTCACTAAACCATGATGGAAAGAAATTTACCTAAATTTCATACTATTGTGAGAGAAGAGAGTCTCATGAGAGCTCGAACTATTATTCTCAACATGTTTAACAGCTCCAACTTGCCATTGGGATCCTGTTTGATACAATGGTTGGGCAAGTGTAGTTTTTTTAAGCTACAACACTAGAATATTTAGGAAATACTTGTTGCAGATTAGAAGCTATATTTAACTCAATTTTATGATTTTTTTAAAATTATTTTTCAGAAGTTATATTTACCATATATTATTAACTTTTATTGCATAACTATAGCATTTTTTTCATAATAGCTATAGTTTTTAAGCCATAGTATCTCAATCCCAAATACGGATATTGTGTTGTTGCTAAAAAGTGGATGGAATAGTTATTATCAAAGAGCTCTCCTTCCCTTACGGTGAGAATCATAATTCCACCTGAAAGTATGAGCAATCAAAGATTGTCAACCCCTACAACATTTTAATTTACATTCATACCCTTAGACGTCATTTATTGATTTTTCTAAAAGTATTTGCAAATTTATTCAAAACAACGTACAATCTATAAAATTCTAGCAAATAATTTATTAATATTCATTTGTTATAAAGAAATTAGTAATTATATGTAAATAGAAAATTACCTAGTGATTTTCAGGTAACTTTCTTTTACTAGTCACCTAAATTTAAATCATGCCCACCCTCTACCTTCTGAAAAGAAATATAAACATTTTATATATCAAATAATTAAAAATTTAATTAAAAATTATACAAGTTCATTGATACAAACAAATTCATGTGTCACAAATGATCAAAACAATAAGTATAATATAAGATCAATTTAATAATTAGAATAGGTTATATTGCAATAATATTGACTACCTTTTGTTTTTTTAGTTCAATAGTTCAATTATATTGTACCATGTCAAATTGTATAGATGAATGTGTATAACAAAATTAATGCATCTAGTTTTGTTAAAGTAATAGTAGGACAATAAACAAATTGTATAAACTTTGTGTGCAAAATACAAACTAATGTGGCAATGTCACGTGAAAGGATTTGTTTGATAAGCATCGGTTAATAAAAATAAAAAAGTGAAAATACAAGTTTGTTCAATCTATTTGCAGCTCTAACAATATTTAGATTGCTAATATATTGATTATTATTGATTATCAATATCAAATATTGAATAATGATTCGTACATATAAATACTCATGATTCCTAAATTAAATCTTCAAAAATGAAAACATTTTTGTGACTTCAAAGTCAAAAATCTAATAAGAACTTTTGCTCTGCTTACTTAAAATGGGTCAAGCCTTGGTAACCCAATCTAGCCGCGCTTTAACGCACAATTCTTGGGCTAACCCAAGAACAAGATCATCAGCTCATCACAAATAATTACGACTGGTACTCAACCAAAACTCTCAAAAACCCCATTTTTGAAGACATTCCCATATATCATTAATAGATCTTTTTTCTTCCTTTCCCTTCACTCCTTTCTTACAACTCAATAATCCATATGAACTTGTTAATCTAATAAATCATTGCTTTTTTTTTTTAAAATGGATCTCAGCCATCCAATAAAAAAAATAAAAAATCAAGGACTTTGCCAAATGATTTTCTATAGCTTTACTTAACTGGATGCTAGAGTCCGAATATTGAGAAGATAGATAAAGTGTTGAAAATTTCGTTTGACTTAGGTTGCATTTGTTTTTTTATCTGAAATTTGAATAGTTTTGAATGAAAATATATGAATGACATGTTTATTTTTTTTTTTAACATCTGAAGAGAAAAACTTAAAAACTAATAGTTTGACATAAATATCTTTTTAAATAGTGCATATAATTGTTCTTCACAATTTATAATTTTCACAGGTTGATTAATTTGGTAGCATTAAAAAAAATACTATCATTGTGGATGTTAATTTAATTTTTTAATAAAAGATGTAATGATAATATCAAATTTTATTATAAAGTCAAAATTGTTATTTTATTTTTGATTAATCACAATGGACATAATTTGATTTGTTCAATATTTCAGTTTAATTAATGCTATCATATAAATAAAAATTTAAAGCAATTAAAAGAATAACTTCAAGAATAATACAAAAAATATTAGGTTTATACATAATATTAGAAATACATGAATTGTTAAGGGTATTTTTTAGATTTGAAATTTAAATTTTCCATTTAGACTTTGGCCTCAGATAAAAGTGGACTTTTTCTACTTTTTCTATTCAGATAAAATTGTTTGACAACAAGTGATAAGTTAAAAAAAACAACCTAAAATAAACAAATGTCTAAAAAAAATTAAATTCACACTTCAGACTAAAAAACAAACAGCACCTTAGCCCAACTTTATCTTTAAAAAAAAAATAACATGTGATTTCATTTCTAAGATATTCATACTGTATAGTATTATGACAATTGAATTTAAAAATGTTTTTTTAAATTTAGGAATTGAGAAAATAGGCCTTTTAATACTAAAAATCTCTAAACAATTTTATTCTCTTCAATGCCATTTTATGAAAATTAAAATAAGAAATTATTTTATTTTATTTTAAATTTCTAAAAAATTATTTCTTCAAAATTATTTCAGAGAATATACCCTTTAACCATATTTTATTATTTATTTCAAATAATTATTTTTCATTTTTAAACTAATAATAAACCATATCCGAATTACAAATAATAATAATAATAATAATAATAATAATAATAAGCTTCCTTAATGTTTCTTGAAATGATTTATGTGCTTTTTTTTTTAATTCTAAATTTTGGAACAAGCATAGATTTAGAAACAACTTTAAACCCTTAGGCCTTATCTGATTGAAAGCAACATAACCTCCGTGTGTTGTCCTTATATTGATATTGGACGGCAGTGATCAATTTTCAACATAAATGCTTGAAAGCTACCTTTGCTTCAACCACAAAAACTCACAAATTAAAAATAATAATATTTTTTAATAAAAAATTAACCTTAAATTAAAGACTGTGTTTGCATATGGTAATTTTTTTTACCGGTTGTACATTAATCAAATTTCATAATTGAAAAGGAAAATATAAATTTGAGTTTTTTTTTTTTGTCTGAGTCTTAATTTTTTTTTAGACATCGATCAATTTCACAATTTTTAATGATGATGATGAAAAATAAACAAAAACTGCCAAAAATCTTGATGAATAGTGGAGCTCTCTAATCTTTTTTAATGTGAAGAAGATTTGAACATTAAAACTTTCATATAACTCAAGAAAATCTCGTCAATGAAATAAAGACTAGTGTTCTACATCTCAAATTTTCTATCCCAAAAAATTATCTCAAATAATGTGGCATTCATAAATTGATTGATAAGATAATATAATTAATTCACTTAAATCTTGTAAAGAATTATCAATTTCTTAATGAATGACACATTATTTACGATAGAATTTAAAATATAAAATATAAAATGTCTATCATTACTCTTAAATGAAATATACATGTTATTGTCAAAGTCTGAATATTGTTCCAAGTTAATTTCACTTGTTATTTAAATCCTGCATCACGTGTTCCAAATTTTTTTTATTATTATTGTTGGTGCTTGGCTAATGGCTTACTTTAAGATGTAATGTAGATATTGTGGATTTAAAAGCTCAAGGATTAAGAAGCAGTGATTGAGACTTGAGAGACTACTCAGTGACAATGAAACTTTGAATTGAAGTTCATTTTCTAATTTGTAGTAGATTCTCATACTATTGTTGGACTTTATTATGTTATTTATTATTTGTGGATTTATGGACTCAAGATTGTAGTGTGTAGTAACAATGTATTACTATTATGTCATTTTTTATAAAATATGCAGGGTAAAATTACTCAAACCGACTAAACCAAACCATAGAACTAAACCAAACTGAATTAATTTGATTTAGTTTGATTCGATGTTTGGTTCACAAAATCATAAACCAATTGGTTTAATTTTGGTTATGCTCTGAGTCTAACCAAACCAACCTAATAGTGCCCACCTCTACTTTCTCTTGACTCCTTTCTTACAAGTTACACAAATCAATAATTCATATGAACTTGTATTTAAACTAATAAATCATTGTTTTTCTTTTCTTTTCTTTTTTTTTTTGGAAAGTGGATCACAACCATCCAAGATGAAAAAAGGATTTTAAAAAAAATCAAGGACTTTGCAGAATGATTTTCAATGATTTTATTTAACTGACCATTAGAGTTCGAATATTAGTTAAAGAGATAAGGAGTTGAAAGTTTGATTTGGCTTTGCCCACCCTCGTCTTTAAAAAGAATTAATAATAGTAAGGATTGTATTTTTCAAGATTTTTATATTTTATAAATGTTTTTTAAATTTAGGAACTGAGAAAACAAGTTTAATACTAAAAATCTCTGAACAATTTTATTCCTGTCCAATGCCATTTTATGAAAATTAAAATAAGATATTATTTTATTTTATTTTATTTTGAATTTACTTTTCTTTTTTTTTTTTTGCTTTTCAAAATTATTTCAGAGAATATACCCTAAAACCATATTGTATTATTTTCTTTCAAATAATTTATTTTATTTTTCATTTTTAAATCCACAATAAACCATATCCAAATTGCTGCTGCAGCAGCAACAAGAAGTCAACAACAACAATAATGATAAGTTTCCTTAATGTTTGTTGAAATGATTTATGTGCTTTTGTTGGAAATTCTAAATTTAGAATCGAGCATGGAATTAGAAACAACTTTAAGTCCTCATCTTATTGAAACCTTTTGGAGAGAGAGAAAATTAAAAAAAAAAAAAGGAAAAAAGAAAGCAATAGAACCTCAGCGTGAGGTCCTTATATTGGACCGCAGTGACCCATTTTCAACTTAAATACTTGAGAGCTTCTTTTGCTTCAACCATAAAAACTCACAAATAAAATATAATATTTTTTTTCAAAAGATATCCTTATAAATTAAAGACTATTTTTGCAAACATTTTTTTTTTTACTTTTTCTGGTTTTATATTATTCAAATTTTGTAACTAAAATAGGAAAATATCAATCAAATGTGTCATTTGTTTGTTTTTTTTTTCTAAAGTCTTGATTTTTTGTAGACATAAATCAATTTCGTAGTGTGTTAATGATGATTATAAAAAATAAACAAGCACTACCTAAAATTTCGTCAATTAAATAAAGAATAACACTACACCTAAAATTTTATCACAAAAAATTATCTTAAATGGTATGATATTCATTAATTAGTTAATAACATAATATAATTAATTCGCTTAATTCTTGTAAAGAATTATCAATTAGAATGACAAGTTATTTAAAATAAAAATATGACTGGTCTATTATTACTCTTGAATAAAATGTACATGTTCTTGTCAAAGTCTAAACACCATCCCAAGTTAATTTCACTTGTTACTTAAATCCTACAACACGTCTAAAAAGTAAAACCATTTTGGATTTGGACTCAATCAATTATGATGATCTTTATATTGAACTTTTAAAAAAATATTAGATAAGAATAAAGTAGGCGTAAAAAAGACTACCCCTCACCATTTTCGTTTTCAGTAAGTTTGAAAAAGCATGATTTAGACACAAATCAGTCTCAAGTGAAAACATTTTACTTGTGACTTTCGACTATCATGTATCTAATGAATGCACCACATTAAAATCTGAAGAGATAAACATGGAGTCACAGTCAATAAAGATTCATTGTCAACTTTATTCTTAATAATGTTCATGTCAATGTCTGCAACCACAAACGTTATCCCCAAAGCCCCCACCACCACTATAACCACCAGTTTCCATTATTGGACAAGAGGCCCACCTCAAAAACCACCAAAAATGACCCCCCCATTTTACTCTAAGCTTATCATCAAAATCATTTTACACATGATAACCCCCAACACATGATACAACATTTTGTTGTTTTTGGGTGTTAGCCAGGATCTATTTACAACCACAAACTTTTTCATGGGTTACATGGGGTGTCAAATTTACATACGTGGATGTTTCTTTGCTGTTCATCCCTGCTGTTCATTAGGATCATTACCCAGATGGAACATCTAACATTTTGGTTGGGATATAGGTGTCCCTGGAGTGACATGACATAAGCAATGGGGACTAACAAAGGTGGATGATGCTTACTGATCAGGCTTTCAACATGCGTCATTTATTTGTTGTTGCTGGGCCGAGGTGGTGTGATGCCGCTGGCACATCAGCAGGGATGAGAGCCGTTGATGCGAGGAGGGATGGTGGAGATGCCTTGTCTCGAGAGCTCTGCAAGCACACTATCAGCTGAAGGAGGCTTAAGGCCCAACGGCAAGGGTAGCCATGGCTTGCTTATTGCCTCTTTCACAACCTTGTCAATGACCTCCTCTGCCTGCATGCGCCCAGCACATAATAAGAGACATTGTACTTTTCATTGGATACTTTCAACATCATATATCAGACTATAGAAATTGATCAGGACATCAACAGCACGATATTTTAGTGAATAAGACTCATTACAAGATTAAATGTGATGAGAGTGAGTGAGAAAAGATGTCACATTACCGGATGGAGGTCAACAGAATTCTGTGGCATAGCGTAGCTGTTATCATCCACACCTGAATTGTGATACCCTGATGCACCCTGTGTTTTGCAAAAAAAGAAAATTTATCCGACAAGATTTGACAAATGCATTGTTTGTGGCAATTTAGTATAGGCCTTAGTATATATACTCACTTGAGGGAAAGAAGAATATGAACCATTAGGCAGAGGCATCACGGGGCAACCCCATGCATCTGCTGGCATCTGAAACATTAGAGTAGTCTAAATATCAGCCATGTAACTTTAATCCAATTCTCGATAACAAATATGCACTAGAGTGAGATAGAAAACATTACCCCGGGATAAGGCTTCCAATTCCAACTCTCTGCTTGCTGCCATGGGGGATATCCAGGTGGGGCCCACATCTGGACAGCAGCCAGGTGATTACTCGGTGCTCCCCAGACAGGATAGACAGGACCAGTCGGGACTAGGTGATTAGAATGGTACGGCGGGAATGCCATTATAGGTTTATGCGGATAATAATTCCTTAGCATTTGATCTCTTGCGTGTGGCCATTTTCGGTCATCTTCTTTGGGCAAGATGTGTCTCCTATGCATTCGATATTTCTGGTTGAGGACATGAAGTGAGTCATTTGATTAGCAAAGAAAAATTAACCATGAGCTTGTGAATTGGCTATTATGATTTATGAAACTAAGCAAACCTAAACCTCGGCTCAAGATTGAAGAATTCTAAAATTCTGAAACCTTAAAAATTTTCCATCATGCGCCCAACCATACACCAATTTCATTTTATTAACATCTTAGTAATGATTAACAAGATTCTCAGTTTGAGAATATAAACGCTGATTTCCGAAAACAAACAATCTTTCAGGATCTTGAAAATGGATAATAGTTTCTTAGTTTAAAAAGACAAACTACTATTCCACCATCTAATCATGCTCAGTCAACATCTGATACCAAACTCTTAAAGGAAATTACCTTTTAACTAAAGCAGCACGTGTTTTTCCTTATATACTTTTTCACTTCTTTTAAGAAAATTGAACAGCTTGATCATTTATAGTGAAAAACAATTTGGAGGTGCATGACATGATTCACATGAAGTCCCTACTTTCAAAGTAGTCTCAGCCATATCATGTTGACTTAAAAACTTTAGCATGTTAGAGATGTAACTGGAGTGTGAGTATTGTGTGAAGATGGAATAATATTAAATTTACACCTACCTGGAGATGACTTGCTACATTATGCCTAGTCAGTCCTTCCACTTTCATCAGCTCTAGTATCCGAGAAGGAATGGCTTGATCTACGCCAAGTTGCTCCACAGCCTGCACAAATTTTTTGTGCAATTCAGGCGTCCAGTCCACCTGCAAACTCAAAAAGAAAAAAGATCCGGATATACATGTGCACTGAAAAGCATTCAGGTAACTGAAACTGCATGCCAACTCTTTGGTCATAAAGATGAACTGGGAAAATTTTATTGACTAATTTTACTTGTAGAAGCATCAAGAATGAACAAATAGAAAAAAAGAAAATACATTAGAAAGTTATATAAGATATAGGAATTCTGAAATGTTCAGGAATAATCTATGAGACCAGAAATTTGCCAAGACATAAGCTTAATGTTGCAGAAGCTGATAAATGGATTTCTATAAACATTTGATGAAGTAATGGTGATACTTGTTACCCCAATATTTCTGAGATATTATTAATGGAATTACATATGAAGATAATTGAGTGGGAGAGGTTCAGGAGCTGAAGCATGCTCTTATCCAAACAAGGTTTCCTGTTTTAATAGAATCATGGTGTCTACAAGCAGGAAATGGCAGGATAGAGGTATAGGAGGAAGCAATATATACTAGACTGGAAGAATGATAAATTTTATCTTCACGAAATTATACACCATAAATCAAAGGCTATCAAGTTATTCAATGAATTTGTGAATACATTGCAAATAGCACGACTAAAGGTGATTTCCTAAATTGTTCGCATTAAATCAGAGGGTACTGGTTGCTTCTTCCAAATAGATGTCAGATTCTGAAAAAGAAGTTGACAAAATTACCTTCATCTTCTTTCGATTAGCTTTATTTCCGCAAGAGTTCTGAAGACCAGAAGCTTTACTTGGGTTTTCAATGACGCAATTAGAACCTTTGAGATTATCTTTCTCATACGGAAGAGGAAGCATGTTGCACTCAGTCTTGGAACCATTAGTTGGGTCATGCTCCTCTTTGACTATAGTTTCCCTTGGTCTCTGAGGTTTGTCTTCCTGTAATGTTCCTTCAGCAATAGAATTGCCGCAAGTAGTTTCGACAAATTTTGATTCTCCATCCTGCTCCGCACTCTCTTTTTCAGTTGAGAAGTTAGTATTATCTTGGCAATCTATGTCATCTAGTAATCGTCCTCCCTGTTTCAATTGTGGAGTTGAAGGAGCAGGATATTTATCATTTGGTTCTGACTGTTCATTGTCACTCTGTTGAGGCACCAAAACATATTCTGTATTCTCCGACTTCTCGTTCTTGGATTCTCCATTTTCCAATTTAAGATGCAGCATGGAAACCACGGATTCTTTCACAGGCTTTATTGAATCAGAGAGGGCGCTTCCCCCAGCATTGAATGCCTGCACAGGAATTAAAATATTAGACCTGTTCTCTCACAGCATTACCATTTGTTTCACAGTAAATTGCAACAATAAGCAGAACTGAAATGTACCTTATGAACCACATGCTGCCATAAGTTCCTGAGTTTATCCTCTGAAAGTGGTTTCCGGAGGAATTCAACTGCACCTAGCTGAAAATTATTGTCAAATAATTGATTCATAACCATGATCTGTGAAATAAATCAAGTCCGTTCACACGTGCATTTCACAATAAACTAATTAAATGAACATTGAGCAGTGCATGGAGATTAGAATAAATCTCACCGCTATGCACTTCATCATGGTGCTCAAGCAATGAATATTTGAAGTTACTGCAATAGAAGAAAGTACGTACTGCATTAGAAGTGTGCAACATGTTCAGTGAAAGCAATCATTAATATGTTTCTAACACCACGCAAGTGTTGATGTTGATAACGGAAAAAATAAACTTGAAAATTTAATAAGAAACTTTTAACAAGCTAAAATATAGAGCCCCCAAAGACAAAGGTATAAATACAACCTGAAGATATAAGTGTAGTTTCGGAACTTACTAATAGTAGGCAAATCCTTTGCAGTTTCAAGAAACTTAAAACTTCCATCAGTGTTGCTTGTGGTTACCTACATCCATGAATGGGATGAAAACCATACAGAAACAATGAAAAATGCAATCAGGATCTATTTATCTAAATGGGAAATTTATCAAAATAATTTTTGAGCTAACAAATTAAATAAAGTGAATCTTGCAATACTGTTAGCTGCTGGCATCATTGGGAAATAATTAACAAAAGATGAATGAGGAATGCAAAGCCACTAAAAGCATTGTCAAGAAACAGCTAGCCTCAGACAACAAAGATTGTTCCCTTCTATTTTGGAGGTCTGGAGTTTGTGAACAAAGAACCCTTACTTTGCACATAGACATTGCTATGTTAAAAAATTAACGACACAAGTGGAATAAATTACTAGTGATTACCTCTACAATGGCAACATGGAAGTTCTCAGGTTTGTCCGAAAATGCTGACAGAGCTTCATTCTCATTGTAGAATGTGGAAACTGTAAAGGCATGGAGAGGTTACCGTTAATGCAGTGAGTAAAAAAAAAAAAATGTGTACCAAGTTGCAGAAGGTAAAACAGATATAAGCGACAGGCAGGCCAGAGAACATGAGGTCATTTTTTAGTATTCAGTAAACAGATAAATTCAATAAGTTCACACAGTTTACACAGTTTACACCAACTCAACTTTTAATTTTATCTTTTAGTTCATCATTTGCGCGAAATTAATTTATGACAGACTTATACATTTCAATTAATTGAATCCCAGCTGTAGAATCTGCAGCACAACCATTTCTAAAGTAACTAACTTTCCAAAATCATATATCCGTAAACAACTGAATACCATCTAAAGCAGTGAGCAGAACAAAAGGTTCCTGAGGGAACAAAGCCGGGGACCAGAATAATCCCAAAGAGATTGATAAAGTGAACACCTAATGAAGAAACAAGTACTTCTGGATGTAGTAAGAAAACCACTCCAAAAATTGCTTAAAACAAAAGAGGGTATGGGGGCGGTGGGAGGGGGATTCTAAATCTCTCACCAATGTAGTCCATAGCTTCAAGCTTGAATTTTAACTCGGCAGCCGCACTGCTGTCCTGATCAAGTAAGAGGACCCTGAGGCCCTTTGGAAAATCCTTCCATGCTGATAAATCATTAGCAGTGCAAACCATAGCTGGTTTGGCATCCTTTCTCAGGCCACAAACAATTGTTGCAGATCACTGCTTATGATCATCATCCAAATCAATTCTGCATGACAAAAAAAAAAAAAAGCATTACATTAAAAAATTAGAGTAACTACATCAAATTAAAAATGGGCTGTTAAGTCAAATTAAAAATGGGCTGTTAAGCCAAATTAAAGCAAGGATAATGATAAGACAGATAAAAAAGGTACTGAACTATAAGAATTTTGTTGAGAGGAGCCAAAATAAACAAATTTAAAGAGAGTAAATATAATTAGTAAAGCAAGATCAGCATAAAGGGAACAGCCCATTATTAATGGAAACTTTATAACTAATAATAGTCCATGAAAGCATGATACTTTGACTGATCTGTGAAGATCAAATGATGCTTAAGATTCCATTACATACCAAACACTTGCTTTAGATTCAAATGCATGACAAGTAAGATGAGGCTATGCCTGTAGTAACTGTCAGATCATTCATCAAATACTCCAAATATTTTGCTCAAAGACATCAATTAATCAAGAAATATAAAGAAAAATCTCAAAAATATCTTGTTTTGAGTGGGAGATCTCAAAATAGGAAAACAAACAAGAAAATTTCAAAACTGAAAATAAATCAGAAAAAGAAGTGGAAGAG
>NW_006262274.1:11418289-11524949 GCF_000493195.1 Citrus x clementina
TTTTTTTTTAAAAAAACCCAGGGAGGGCAAAACCCCCCCCCCCCCCCCCCCCCCCAAAAAATATTAATAATAATAATTTCAACAACCTTTTAGACGAATATCCCAAAAACCCCATAACTTTTTGCAATAACTTTTAGGCTTTTATCCTATCTTTTTAAGTCTCGTACTTTGATCACTAATGGGCTTGCAGCTGTTGTGTTAAGGGTAGACAATTTTCCAGGAAATTTCAGGAGACTTAATGTTGTATTGTAATTTATTGAGAACTTATGGGAAGTCTCTCTTTCTTTTATAATATTACACACCAAAGTATAAAACTACTAATGTAAAATTAAAATATTTATCAGAGACCCAACTTCTTCTTTTTACTTATAAATGGCAATTGAATCCACTCTTTATTCATGTGAGTTGAGTTCCATTTAAGAGATTTTGTGTTAACAAGCATACATTGATTTAAATTAGATTTAGTGTCATGTAATCTGAATATGTAACTTTAAAAAAATCAAAATTTTGTTCTAAATAATATAGAAAACTCACTCTTACATTTTAAAAGAATTTATCATAGCTTTTCATTATTATTATTTGATTCTTTACTAGAAAGTTATAAGACAATGCTTTTTGAATAATAGGACCCTCAACTAACTTTTAAACCTTATTTCATGTAACCAACTGATTACCACTATCACAACACCCTTTTAGGTCTATATTTGAACCAAAGTTTCCTTTCTATGATTATGCTTTGCTTTTTGGTAGTGTTCTGGCTTAATTATGATTTTACAGCCAACAATTGAGTAATAATGCACAAGGTTTTGATTACCAAACCTTAGCTTTGTGGAAAAGCACCAAAGTTCACCTAATATATGTAGTTAAAAAGGATTTAGCTGACAATCATTAATTATTATTCATGATTATGAGTTAAAACCTTTGATATTTACTTTTTTCTTATAGGTAAAAATGTTTATAAAGAAAAAAGATTAACTTTTTCCATAAAAATACCATTCTACTCATTTCCGAAAATTAATACAAAATTCATAATGTTTCAAAATCTATTACAAAACCATTAGCCTAAGATCCCTTAAGTCAAAACTTAATTATCAATAAGTAGTTTTGTAACTTTGCTTTTATTATAGGATCTAACTGTGTACGATACTCTTGAGATACCATAACCTATATCAATAAAAATCAACATCTGACCATCTAATGACATCTAGGTTATAAGGTATAATACTCATTGAGTTTTGTAGTCATAACTTCTAGTATAACTTTAAAGTTAATATTGTTTAAGGGTAGAGAAAATACATTAATTTAAAATTTCAAGACAGTGTTTAGTCATTGATTTATAATCTTCTGATATTAAATATTTATCATTGAATTGCATGAGACCAACCGATAAAAATTTGTGTCAAAATTTTAAGTTAAAAAATTAAATTAAATCAATTTATAATAATTAATTTTATTCATTTTTATCTCACACAATATTCCTTTTTACTTTTTACATTGTTTTTTAAAATTACCACAAAAGTTAAAAAAAAACATGGTTTTTGAAATAACTCAATTTTTTCATGATCATTATCAATACAAGCATGTTTTCATATTCTTTCCTCTTTCCACTTTCATAGTAATTACTTAGTTTGCTTTTTGAATGAAAAAAAAAAAAAAAATCCACTTGTGTTGATGTTAATTCTGAAACACAAAAGTATACATAAGAAAAAATGGCATAAATTTTCATTCTAAATGGAGCCCTTGTCTGTGCGTATTATGAATTTGAAGGGCTATGTCAGCTGACAGAAAACAAAAACAAAAAAACAAAAAACAAAGAACGCACTGCATGATTTGATACCAACACTGTACTATTTGTAGGACACACATATCAGAACAAATAAATGATAGAAGGTCAAATTTGTAATTTACTCAAACATAATTCCATAATCAACTATTTGTTCGTTGAGTAAATTCTTAAACAAAGAGTAGGTATCCGCCGCAGTTGACTCCACCTTATTAATGTGTGGCAAAGACTTTCAAAAGCTCCTATTTATCGGTTACTTTTGCGATAATTTAAAGGGTCCAGCCATGGTGCAACTTTGATACTATACTACAGCTGCACTTAATTAATGGATTCAACTATAACATATGTGTGTAGTTACTGTGATATGGTACCATAATTACACCGTAATTTTATCCTAATTTAAATTTATTTTTTGAGAATGAGATGTATAAAAGACAAAGGTTTTTAAAAATTACTACCACATAATGGGTCTCCGTAATTTATATTTACTGTCACACAAAATTCACTTATTGACCCACTTAACCTTATTGTTTTACTGCTCATTTTTACATTGAGAAGTCCAATTATAAATTACAATAAATATAACTTTAAAAATTCTTAAATAAATTCGCATAAGAATCACTTTCCAACCATTTTTTCCTACAATCTACTATAATATATAATTTTAGTTTCCTAATTATTAAATAATTAAAAAGTCAATAAAATCTAATTATTTAACTCTTTTGTTGAAAGATTCTAGACAATTATATTTTCTCAATATATTTCTTTAATGAAAACTCTTTTCCTCTCTCTCTCTCCCTCGGGATTGTAATTAGAATTGGGATTACTTGCATAAATTCTTTAATGTTACTCACATTAGATGTGGGTATAACAACCGTAGTCACTGCACAACGTCGTAAATTACAAGGAAAATTACGTTGACACTAAATGTTTAATTTTTGCAAGTTAAATTATCTTTTTATATATGTGTGTGTATATATATCTTAGTGTACGGACGGATAATTTGTCTTTTGTCACGTCGAAAAGTTGGATAAAAGTTAAGAGACACGGAGAATGTCACGTGCCAACCGTGACGACCTTTTAGATCACGAGTGACGAGACCAAAATGTAACTGAAATTATTTATTTCAATAAATTCAAATTTTTTTTTTAAATTAATTTTAATGTTTAGACGAAATCTGTTTCCTCCCACAAAGTTTGTTGGCATTCACAGTTTATAGTTCTCGTTATTAGTTTATAGTTCTCGTTATTATTATTGGAGGTGAGTTTTTATGCATTTGCATGGGTAAATGCTCGTTTACTCGTTATATTTTATTTTAGAATTTAGTTTAATTTTTATATTTAAAAAAAAATGTCTCAAAATACTTCTATTATTAAATATATTATATTCTTATTCTTAATTTTTCTTTCTTTTCACAATAATATCTTTGTAATAGTGTTATTTAGAATATTAATGAAAAGAAAAAAATGTTAATTCATCAAATTAACCTTACAAATAAAATAAAAGTTAGTGTAAATTTTTATGCTATTATTGTAATTTTATGATTAATTTTGGTAAATTAAATTTTTATATACAATTACCAATAAGATTGTTGAAAGGATGTTAAACATTAATTTAATGCGGTTGATATTAATTTATTTTTAAATAATTATTAGCAAGATTGTTGCAAAAGTACAAAAATTACTAGTTCTTTTATATTGATGTTTATTAGTTAATTTACTAATTAATGAATACTAGTTAATTTGTTTAATTAATTTTTTTTAATAAATAATTAATGTTAAGAATATTGTTGCCAAGGTATTATTATAAAAGTACAGGAAAACTAAGGACAAAAATGTAATATATTTTAATAATATAAGTATATTGAGATATTTTTCAAAATATAAGAACTAACGAGCACTTAAATCAAGATACAGAGATTAAACGTGCACTTACCCTCCAAAATATTGTTGAAAAAAATATTTATATATATTGATAGTTAAAAGTTTTTTTCATACGGTAATCCTCAAATATTATTTTACAACTTCATGAATATAGTTAAAGTAAATAAATAAATACAAATAGATGATTTATGAAAAAGCTTAGTGCGATCATAGTTTAAGAAAATTAGATTTTTTTTTTTTAACCCAAGAAATATATATTACAATCTATTGGTCCCTCTTAAAAATCTCTCCAGACATTGTTTTAGTCTAAATATTTTAAATATTTAGGTCTAAAATAGACTAATTATGTTTTCAAATATTTTGATCACGTATGCATGAAATTATATGCTTTAAAACATCCAAGATTTTAACTAATATCTAGAATTATTATTATTATTATTCTTTTTTGAAGGGCTCGGTGCGGCTCCTCATGGATGCTATTCGGTGAATTGCCTTATTTAGGTGGTTTTCTATGAACTTTTTTTTTTTGGGTGATTTGTATTTTTTATATTTTAATATTTTGTTGATTCAATACTGTCATTAGGTCTTGGATTTGAGTTTTTCTATTAATATCTAATGATAGTCATTTGTTTATTAACCAACGCTATTGTGATTTTCTTTTTCCGATTGGAATGTAGTTTTTACCCGCAGCGGTTAATCTATTTTCAGCGTTTACAAATTTATGGTGAACGGAGTTGGTGTTATATTGTTAGGTATTGTCATAACCATATTTGTGCCTAATGCACGATATAATATTGGTAATCTTTTACTTTTAAATGTAATTACTAATTTTAAAAGAAAAATCAAATTCAATGTCATTCTTAATGTTGCAATGTACGCACTAAATATTTTTTTTTTCATGTTATAAAAATTAGTTACCAAAGTTCTATTTTTTTAATTTTAAAAATAATTAAGGTCGCTACTACTTATCAACAACTCTTTAGATGAGTTTGTTAACACCTCCTGCCTTTATTTATGAGATATTCAAATTTTTCATAATTGTGGGAGTAACATTATAAAAAAGTCATCATTACTTGAAAGTCTTCTTTGTAGGAATAGTTGGTAAAATATAATTATCATATGGATCACGATTATCATGGTAGGACTGTTGATTACATTTTGAATAACATTTTTGTTAATATGCGAATACATTATTATATCATTTTATCTAAGATAATTGTTGTAGTAAAAACATAAAACTGTTTCTAAATTAATAATAATAATAATAGTAATAATTCATTTTTCCATAAATTGATAAAACATTCATGGCCCACATAAAATATTATGAAGGGAAAATGATAGTTTCATCTCAAGGTTTAGGAAAATGATAGTTACACCCCTAAATTTTTAATAAGAGATACCAAAACCTATATTAACTAAAAATTTGATTTTAAATTTTTTAATAAATACAAATAAATATAATGTAAATAATTTAATTTGTCTAGTAGACTAATAATACTAAAATATTGTTAGTATTTAAAATAATTTTAAAAATATAAATTATTATATTTATTTTAATAATATATTTGCATTTATTATAAAGATTTTAAATAAATTGTTGGGTTAAATAGATTTTACCATTAATAAAATATATCTCACATATTAATAATATTAAAATTATTTTATATAATATTCAAAATAATTCAAAATTTTTTTATATATTTATTTTAATATTATGTTTCTATTTATTATAAAAATTACTTTAATATAATAAAATATGTCTAATCGATAGTAAAATATTAAAAATTTTGAGTATTGAAACTATTTTAAAATGAAAATATTATTACATTTATTTTAATAGAATATTTCTATTTATTGTAAAATATTAAAGTCAATAAAGCCAAAAAGTATTATGGCTGAAAAATATTTTGATGTCCCTTATTGAAAACTTAAGAGTGTGCAACAATTGAGGAGGGTATGAACCCATCCATACAACAGCAAAATTCTTCAAAACGTTGTGCACCTCTGAGATAATCTAGAAGATCTCAGTTCTGCAGCCCTGGCTATTGTTTACCAGCTTAACAACCTCTTGAGCATCTGATTCCACCACCAGCAAATTTAAGCATGCACGTTCTGCAATCTGCAAACCTCAATCAATTGCTTCTGCCTCAGCAAAAGTGGCTTCACCATAGTATTTTGAGAATTTAATTGCAGCTACAATCACATTCCCGTTCTCATCTCGAATTACAACCCCTAGTCTTGAGATTTGCTTCTCCGAGTTGGTAACAGCATCTACGTTGACTTTGAAGTATCCTCTTTGGGGGGGGCTCCAAAGTCTTGTTTTTCTTCTTTGAAAATGAAAGGTATTCTTCCATTAAAAAAAAAAAAAAGTATTCTCCATTAAAAAAAAAAAAAAACTTAAGAGTGTGCAGGATCATTTTCCAAATTTTAAGGGTGTAACTGTCCTTCTTTCAATTGAACAAAAACTAGAACGATAAATTGTTATTCATGGCTTACGTATAAAAGGGTCAAAATCTTAACTTTTGTCAAAAAAAAATTTGGTAATTTAATTTTAAAAAATCAATTTGAGAAGGGTTTCTCATTTATTTATGGCTTTAATTCACTTTAAAACTGATCTTAAGGGCTAGCATATGAGTGGTAACCAAAAGTTAAGTGTTATTTAATTATCAATAAGTATTGAGTTATTGGATGTACCTTTTGTGTTGGAAATATGTTACATATAGGGTCAGTTTGGGATTGCAGTTGAAATTTGATAAGCTGCTTATTTTATAATTTTTTATGAAAACTGTGTTTGACAAATTTTGTAAAAGTAGCTTATTTTATAATTTTCTCTATTTGTCAACAGCTTTTAAAAGCAAGTAGGGGATTGCTTTTCATAAGCAGCTTATTCAATAAGCTACCACACTTTTTTAAAATTCTTATTATAACCCTATATTTTAATAAAAAGACAATTGTATCTTACTTATCCATAAACCCTAATATATAAATCATTAGATATCATATTATCGCCATAATTTAGTTACTGCCATAACCGCATATGTTCTCTCCAGTTTTGATCCAATAAGTTCATATTCTAATTTCATAACTATGCCTTTTAAAGTTTAATCTATGTATATTTATATTTTTTATTAATTAATTGTTTCAAATCCGTTGGCAATTTTCAAAAGAAAAATATGTGGTTCTTTTTTTGTCAAATTATGAAGTTCTTTAGATTTTTTTTAACTGAGTTTTTTTTTCATGTAATTTTACATATTTAAGAAAAAAAGATATGTCTAATCAATTTATTAAACATACTCTAAAAATAAAAAGCAATTAAAACTTATGTCTATTTTTGTCATTATATAATAAAATAGCACTTTCGTAATATAATTTACCAAACGCATATACTCTACTTTTCAAACTCACAGCAACTGTAATAGTACAGTTTACCAAACACCAAACTACTTTTTTAATCAGCAACTTATTTCATCTGCACAGTACAATCATCTTATTTTATCAGCCTCTGCAATTCCAAACTGACCCATAATATAACTTAGGCACACCCTAATCTTAATTAGATTTGTACCTAAGAATCAATTGTAACATCAATCATGTACTTAGCCACACCGTATTCCCTATACTAGTTTAATGTACTTGAAGACTTTTTCCTAATTACACTATTATGAGCAGGAAGAGATGAGCCCAAGCATACAGAAAAAATAAAATGGTGGTTTTATAAAATGTGATGTCTCAACCGTCTAAGCTTTGAAGTTTTAATTTGCTTTAAAGTAGTTTCATTTATGTCAAATTAGTGTTATAGGTTGACAATTACATCAATATAGATAGAGAGTACTATGTAGGTAGGATTAGGAATATTATGTTTCTCATTTCCTTAATTAACCGTGCCATTTAATATTTGCTATTTTCATTGCAACATGAGCTAATGGAATGGGACTGGTACCCAATTGTGACTTGTTGGCAGGTATAAGCATTCAAAGTTTATCTATTTTAGTATATAACTCAAAACCAAATTAAAAGCAAACTTGTTTCAATTTGTTTATTCTTTATTTTGTCCCAAAGCAGTTTGATAGAGTGATTTTTAAATAGGTTTGATTAATTGATTATCTAAATTTAAATATGTCTGATAAGTGAACACGCAATTGCAAAAAAAAAAAAAATAAAAGTATAGATTAAAAGCATGATATTAAATTTAAATCAATAAAAGAAATTTGTAACTCAAATCATAAAATTTCTTTAGCATATCATTAAATTTTAGTGCATGAAGTCAAATTTTTTATTTTTTTTTGGTGAGAAATTTGTAGTGAACAAAGATTGTTCTTATGTTGTTAGACGTTACCCTAACTAAGGCTTAAGTCATAGGTGATGAATTTGAACAAGAAGTGGCAGTGCAACAATAATGTTATTATGAAAACTTGTTAAATGTCAAAATGATTTTGTTACTTCTAAAGAAAAAAAACTTATTGCGCACGGTTAATATATATATATACTTATATAGTGATGGATGCACCGCTAAAGCTGGTGCACCTAGCAAGACCCTTTAACATTTTTCAATACTCATTTACTGTATAATAAAATATATTTTCCAAGGACAATCACACACAAAATAAACTAATCAAATTTTTTTATCAAAAAAAAAAAAAACTGTAGAATCAATGTAAAATTTTAGTAAAAAATGAAATTTCTACTAAAATATGAGAAACTACTAGACTTTTGTATCTCTCTCGCTCTCTTCCCCTGACAATTAGAACTCTCATATTTCATTTGAAATTGAATTACTCAATGTTTTTTTACGTGATAATTTAAGATATTGCAATTATTAGAAATTGACTAGAGATTAGTTGCTTATTTTGAAAGGATTCTTTTGAAAAATGTATAATGTAATCTGCATATATGTCAATTTCAAAAAAAAAATGAGTTCTCTAAAGTTGTGGTCACTTTTTTCCTTAAAATTTTTGTTTTGTCATTATTGCCTCTTTACAGCTTTCATAATACTTGGTCTGGGTTTCAGCTCCCACGTTGAAAGAAGTTCCAAGAGAGACAAAGGTTCTAATTCAAATTTAGCAAATTATACATTTGGCCTCTTTATTTTACATATTTCTGAATATAAACGTTTCAAATTTATAATTTATTCATTCTAGCTCCTCCCAATAAATTAAAATTCTAGTCCACCACTAATGCTAGCCATGAAACAACTATATATAGAAATTTTTAACGTCAAGAAGTTAATGAAGTATTATAAATATTGGGAGAAATTATGGTGGAAATCTTCTATTATTTTTTTAAGAACAAGCAATTAATTTTCATGGTTCATATCAAATTCTTTTATGTACGTCAACTTTAATTTCTTTGCTTTTCCAAGATTCTAGATATGTATACAAGACTCATTCAAAAAGCCCAAATTGTCAAACACGAGAATAAGAAAATAATAATAATAAGAGATTTTCAATTGCCATTTTGTGTAGTTTCTATCAGCCATCAATTTTTTTTTTTGAAAATTAATAGCTAGCCATAGTTGAGCTTATCATTTTATGAACTACTTAAGGGAAGGCCTACGTGACCCTCCAATGGATCTTTGCCTCCTCAATCTATCACTTTTCATATTGTCATCATAATTTGAAAGGATTCAATCAAATTTCAACTGGGAAAAAGCCCCTACAATTCAAAGTTTCAAACTCTTCGTTGGATATATTCGAAAGATAAAAACAAGGCCAAGGAAAATCTCTGCCTTTGGATGGATATAAAAGGTGTCACACCAATTTTTGTTGATTATTTAAGCCACAAAATTAATTACAACCAGACAAAACTTTCACTCCTTTTACACTTTAATTAAGAACCACAAATTTCTTGTTGAGGTGCTGATTACACAAACACATGCTATGTTTTTGTCTTATTCTTTATTGGATTTTCTACTTTTGTGGATCAGTTATGGCGTGATTAGCATAATTTTTTATGCTTTAAAGTTTAAATCATTTTGATCAAGATCTGCAGTTTTTGCTTTTTCATTTCAAACACTAAAAGCTTAGGGCCCTTTCTTTTCTTTTTCTTTTTTCTTTTTAAATATGAATGATATTAAAATCTTATTAAGAAAAAAGAGATTGGAAAAGTAAGGGCATCGGTCACTGAATTGGCATTTGCCATTGTAGTTGAAGCAGGAGTTCGTAACATGGATTATGATTCTCTTCTGATTTGAGTATTTTTAATTTTTTATAGATTTTATGTCATTTGTATTTTAATATTAATAAATAATTAAGATTAATTATTTTTTTAATTTATTAACTACCAATTATATTAATAAAGTTTAATCAGATAAAAATTAAATAAGAAGAGAATCATGATCCTCGTAAGATACGTTACGGCTGAAAATTGAGTCACTCTCCAATCAAATGAAATTTCATCCCTTGGAAACAGCAAGGTCAATAGCCTTAACAATTGCATAGATCTCAACATAGAATTTGGACCCGTTTGATTCGTGGTTGAATAATAATTTTTAAAATTTAGAATACAATTCAAACACTTGAATTGTCCTAGGCATGTTCGGTATATGGATATGATTGAGATCGGGTTATTTCAATAAATTTTAATGCAATGAATCACGTGTTTAGTGCAAATTAATTGATTTTGTAATTGTTCAAAATGGTGCACGTTCGTCTTACTTGTTAAACACCTGAACTCTAAAATTTTATTTTAAAATTTACTTGATTAATTTTTGTAACTTATTTCTGATTTTCTGACAGTTACTTTAAGTAGAAAAAGTAAATTTTTTTTATTTTTATTTGAATAGGAAGTAAATATTATCACAATAATATCTCTATTAAAATATTTATTTCCTAAACTATAAAATCTAATCTCTTTTTTTCTTTTTGACTTACGAGAATATAAATGTCAAATAACTAAGTTTAATTTTTTTATTTATAAATATAAATAAGATACTTGAATTAAAAAAAAATATATGTCATTCATGCATTTGTATTTAGATCCATTCAGATTTCAACTAAATTAAGATTTATTCAGATTTTAGACAAAAAAATTATATCAAAGTAAACACATCAATGAGAATACAACTTATTCCGATTTCGATTCTTACAGTTCAGATAAATAACTTATTTTAATTTGGATTTCTCATTTTGATTTCAATCCATTTCAATTCCATCCAATTTTGATTCTAACTCATTCTGAATTATGCTTATTCCGAGTAAACACACCATTAGTTTAGTGCAATCCAATTCTATTTATTCCAATCTTATATACAAAATTCTTCCTTAGTCTTATTATTATTTTTTTTTGTAAGAATCGAGCTAATTTTTAGTCAATAACCGGTCATTTCCTAGATAAGTTCTTGATTTATAATATGGTTTAATTATGAACACACATTTAAACTAAGGCTTGTTTGTAAATCGTCTCAAGTCTGAAATTTTTATTTAATTCAGATTTTTTTTAAATTTGCTTGTTTGTTTTTTGTAATTTATATCTAATTTTCATATATTCACATATGAATAGATAAAAAAGTCAACTTTGGCGGCTTTTATTTGAATGGAAAAATGTCTAAATTAGAAGTAAATATTATTTCCTAAATTATAAAACATAATCCTCCTTTTTTGTTTCCATTTATAAGGACATAAATATCAAAAGTCTTGTTTAAGATATTTTTTTATTTATAAAAACAAATAAAATACCACATATACTCAAATATTAAAAAAATATATATGTCATTCAGAGAAATTCAGAAGCATTCAAATTTTAGATAACAAACAAATACTATCGAAATTGATTGATTCTTTAAAAAGTGAACTAAAGTAAACCCAAATAACATTAAAAAAATAATTGATATGCTTACAAATTAACACAGAGAATTGTATCTCGAATGATGTGGTGATTAATGTGTCATTCATTTATTAATAATATGGAATTATCTCATTAATGAATGTAAAAAAAATCAATAATTAATAAATATATAACAATCATTAATTAGTTATACGTCATTTGGAATATAAACTAATTTCAAATTTCGTAACTATATGGCTACTCTTAAAATAATGCATTCTCTATATATCAAATTTCTTTTTCCTACGAAATATCCATAAGCAATCAGTTATCTTATTTATTGCAAAATGACCCATCTAACTTTCAAAGTCAACATATTTTTGGTAAATATGAGGACTTATCATCATAAATCTAGCACTCGCTGTTATTTATTACTGTTCTTTATTTTCTTCAATTTTTTATTTATTATTTCAACTTAGGTTATTTTTTTGGGGAAATTTGATGAGCCATATACTTAAATCGCTGTCACTTCCCTATTAGATTATATCCCAAACCTTACTCAGTCATGTCTTTTAATGTCTTAATCCGTGGGTAGACGTAAATCTTCTTGCTATCATTTTGTGTGTGTGTGTGTGTGTAGAAGGTGCTGACACATACGTTGACAATGTTATGAATGGACTCCATCTGTATTTGTGCATGAATATATATAGAGTCTACTATGCGCAGATTTTAAAATAAAAAGATATTAGACCATTGGACTCAAATTTAACGGTCTCAATTAAGATCTTGTATTCTAATTAAAATGTGTGATCTCTAATTAGATAATTATTATATGTATTGAGTAATGACCTAGTGAGCAATAGTGCTCACCTTACAGTGGATAAGAGTACTCACTAGATCATCTTTCTATCTGCACACATAGACGTAGCATCGAGCACAAGTTAAAAAACAGATTCCCAATAGTATATTTAGTGACACGAGGGCAACAATCCACCATTGACGACCACCAGCTCAACGACCCTCAACCTATACGTGGGTAAAATTTATAGATGTAAGCGAGAGAATTTGCAGCAAAGTGTGGGGTGTTGCAAGAGTGGGGACGATTGTAACTAATAATGGCCGTACACTAGCCAATTCTATTAGAAGGGTATTGTGTTGTATGCCCAGCAATGAGCTGGCTGTGAGTGTCGGCTTAAAGTTAGAAAAAATGATCAGGCAAAAATGAAGCAAAAGGGAGCTCAAATTAGATCAAATGGTTTTTGTTTCTGTTGAAAACTGTGAACGGGTGGGTGAATGTCTCCATCATATAATTCCGGGTCCAGGTGGGTTAGCCCAAGTTTAGTTGTCAACCACAGCTCTCAAGTTCCACACAACACATCACGCATTGATTTTAAGGTAGGCAGAAATCATGTTCAAGCTTTTTGCTCGATGAAAGAGGGAGAGGGAGGGTGATGATGTGGTAATAATTGTATTTCAAACTCATCCAATGATAGAAGTAAAATTGTAATTATATTGTTAAGAGTAAATGCAGCTTAACTCCTTCATAAATTAACATATTTTAATTTTTCTTTTTATTTATTAAAACTCAACCCACCATGTTTATCGTTAAGAAGATAAAAAGATTAATAAAAAAAAAAATTCCTCTAAGCGACTCTTATTTATCCCAATTTTTTGAATGATAAATAAGGGTGCATTTACTTTTTCAATAATTTAAAACGTGAACGAAAGTACATCAATTTATCTAGAGTTGAATGGAATTAACCTTTTATCGTTTGTCTTAAAGTTTAAGCGGAGTGTTACTTTTAGCCCATAGTTTTGGGTCCTAGGGTAGAGTTTAGTCATTCATTCATGCCTTCATTTTCAAGAATACTGATTTTGCATTTTCAAGATTTTCATGCATTGGACATCATTTTGGATTTGATTGCGATGCACATTGTCCATTGATAAAAGGTACTGATTTAGCCACGAAAGCTTTAGAGTTTGAAAACTCTGTTTTTTGGGAGGGATCATTCCCTCCGCAAATTGTGTCCTTATTTCCCAGTTTCAATCAATGAAAGCTATATTTTCATTTAAAAAAAAAAAAAGGTACTGAAACTTTTCCAATCTAAGACATGACATGTGATATATAATTTTCAGTGTTAGATTGGCTGCAGCTTTTTATAACTAAGCTGAGAATTTTGAGGTAAGAGATGTTACACGAGAAGCAATTGTCGGGTAGTTCTACCATCTCAACTTTAATAGTTTTTTGACATCTGATAGACTGATAAATTTAAAAGTGCACTCACCGTGGATTTTACTACACCACTCAATTTGAACAAACTAACAAAGTTTATTGTGAGATTCACTGTTTTATCACATGATAGAATAACATTGGAACTCAACAATTACCCTACACGAGTTTTTTCAATTTATAGAGCTCATTTAAGTCAAATCCATTTATAATTCAATTGAGTAGGTATATTTAAAGAGGAGTTGTGCCTTTGGGGACACAGGGTTTTGGATTATCTCATGTACTTTGTGATTTTTTTTTTAATATTTGGAAGTAATTTCAGTCACCATCACTGCTCTGATTTAATATTTTAGATTGTAATTTAATTATTAAAAAAAGGAGGTGCAATCTAAATCCATAATATTTGATCACCATCACTACTCTAGTATGTATTTATTTAAAAAATCACTATGTAATTAGTAGTTGTATTAAACATATTATATATGTATTTGAAGGAGCAAGAATTTACCTTCACACGTACTTTTGATTTGTGGAGAACTTGTGACATGTGTTGAACTCGAATCTGGCGTGGTGGGTACCTGAAAAAGGCATTCCGATGCTCAAGCCAGTGTTTGATTTTAAGGTCTAATGGAAGCTAGAATAATAAACAAGTTTAGGATTTTTTTTTGGCTTAGGAGGGATCTCCCTTTTTAGTGGTGAGATGGTCTCTATTTATAGTTGATGGATGACATGGGTCTAGAGTTTTGCCTTAGTCTCTCTCCTTGATGACACGTGCCACCAACTATTATTGCACACGAGGACGTGAAGTTGTTCGTAGGGAAATAAATATATTTATTCCGAACCTACGTCATTTATTCCGTGCCCATGTGCTTTCCTACTCCTATGATCTTGGGCATGGTTCCCTCAGACCCCAGAATCCCAGAATTAGTCGTGGTTCTCTCAAACTCCGGAATTTCGGAATTAGAATGATTTTTTACTCTTAGTTATTATCGTAAGTCTCAGGGGAATTTTGTTCCAGTGTTACTTTCTCCCAAAATAGATTGAATATAATTTATTTACTTATTTGATTTTTCGGAATAGTTTCTTTCTTTATTTTTTATTTGGACACTTGGCGCAATTTTGTGCCTCTAAGTTATGGTACATATAGTATTAATTAGGTATAGTATCTCTGGTGTGCTCTAAAGTTTCTTAGTCAAAAGATTGTTAATACAACTCATTAAAAGTGTTTGGATGTATTTAAATTTGACAACAGACTCAAAATGAACCCAAATTTCATCATAATATGAGTTTTTCCAATCAAAATACAAGCAATTAATTAGTGATTAATGAATAAAATCATATGAAAAATATTAAAAACTTTAGGGAAAAAAACATTTACACGCCCAAAGTTTGGGGAAATGGTCACTAACACTCTCAAATTTCTAAAAAGAGACACCAAACTCTTTTTTGACCATAATGCCCTTTATCTCTGTTATCCCAAAAAAATTGACTCTAATGTTTTATAACAAATAGAAATATAACATTAAAATAAATGTAAGAATATATGCATTTTAAAATAATTTCAATATTTAAAAGATATTTTGATATTTCACAATCTATTAGATATATTTTATTAGTTTAAAGTAAATTTTATAATAAACAGAATCATAATATTAAAATAAATGTATTAAAATTTAAATTATTTTGATTATTATGTAAAATAATAATTTTAACATTATTAGTATGTGAGATTTTTTTAATTGTAAAATTATTTAATGCAAATATTTATTTAAAGCCTCTACAATAAATAAAAATATATCATTAAAATGAATATAATTATTTACATAGTTAAATTTATAAAAAAAATTAAAATATTTTAATATTGTCAATCTACTGTATAAATTACATTATTTATATAATATTTGTATTTATTATAAATTTTAAAGTTAATTTTTTCAGATAATAGATGTAAATGATATAATGGTTAATAGGGTATTTTAGTGTCTTTTTTTTTTAAATTTAAAAATATTAGTGATTATTTTTCTAAATTTCAAGAGTAAATGTGACACTATATGTGGAAAATCTAGAAGAGATCATGTACTACTCCTCTCGTGTCTAGACTTTGATTCTCTGTTTATTTTGTTTGTATTCAAGAAAGCTTTGGCATTATACTATATACATTCCAACCTAACAAAGTGATGAAAGGGATTCGTGAAAGTTTAATCCCAACTAAGTCATGTGAGTTAATGCATGCGCTGAACATAATCCAAAGAGTGATGACGAGTTCATGCATGCTTTCTTTGGTTTTGTCACTGAGCAGGTCAGTTTACTTTGGAACTCTACGTCTGTCTGTCCAACACAGATGCATATCATAAGGGTGAGATATGAGGGTGAAGTGAAGAGCCTAGAAACTAAAGCGACTTGTCATTGTTAGCTAATGAGGTAAAAAAAAAAGTTTTTTGAAAGAAAGCCAAAAACATCGACCCTGACCATCATGTTCTTGGTTTGCTCAGCGGTCGACCATTATTGATGGTGATAGATTGGACCCATATTAGATTTTGTGGTGATTGTTAGGGTAGTGGTTTTGTTTGTGCATCCGCACATGACAGACCACAGATACAGTTTTACATGCCCACAGATTCCATTTTTTCAACAAGGGGTTTCTTGATTTCAAAAGCAAAATGATACTTGAAATTTGAAAATTGGCATATGCTAATTACTGGCCGGTGCTTTTCTGCAACCAAACAGTACTGAGTGTGCCACAACCACAACACAGTATCACAATAACGTATCTATAAGCATTAAGATCGATTTATACGATACACTGTTACGGTAGCCTTAATCGCTCAAGCCATTGCATGCCCACTAAAAAGTTAGGATAAAGAAGTGCACGGGATAATTTGCGCACAATGATTTTGAACTCCACTAGAGCAAGAAAAGTCTCATTAATTGGCTTTTTTTCAAGTCATCGTTTTGAATTAATAATATATCATTTCAAAGTTTATGAAAAAGAGTACGACGCAGTCTAATGAATTGTCTCCAAATTCTATCGTTTAAGATTCGAATCGCAATCAGAATTAAATGCTTTTTTTTTTCCTCTTAATATTAAGACAAAACATGACAAAATATTTCCAAATTACCCATATAGGTAATTTTATATGTTAGAGCTATCTTCATTATAAAAGGGGAATAAAATAAAACTCTATTTGTGAGATGGTTGATGAATAATTAAAAATTTCTCTTGAGAAATTTCGTGATTGCTATTTTTTGCTTCTGTTTTGCGTCATTCCAACTGGTACAATGATGGCTCATTTGTTGATGAAATCAATCTTGTGGGATTTAGATTCTTTGCATGCATTAATTTTGGATATAGAAAGCAACCCTTCGTAACATAAAAAAATTCACAAAAAAAAAAAAAAAATTTGCTATAACGAATTAACGACCCCAAATCTAAGTCTAGGAGGCAAAAAATTTTCTTATCAAATCGATATGAAGATCTTTCACATAATTGAAGCAAGGGCCAAGGGGGAAAAGAAAAGTCTAAAAGCTTTACTTCAACAAATATAAAAATGTGATCAGTATGAAAAAATAAATCTCAATCATGCATTAATAATACAGAGAATTCTTCAGAAGCTAGGTGAATGAAGATAAAGAATATTATTGGTGCTTTGAAAAATATGTAGTGACATTCATAAAGATTGGATACTCTTTCAAAGGTATAATTTTCTTTTTAAACTAAATTTGAGCACAAGTGATCAAACATATTAGATGTGTGCACTGTGGAGGGATAATATTTTACTAGTTAGTTCGCTGAAGTGTCCCATTAAAAAACTAGAAAGGAACTAACAATGCTTGAAAAGATATAAGGAATTAAAAAAAATGAAATCAATAAACTGAATATTTCACTATTTGATCAATTCAGTACACAATAATGATTATAAAGAACATGGTTTGATTCTTGACATCACTACAAGATTATTTGATCTTTGACTCAATTATTTAGGGAGCTACACAAATTACATTCTTGCATTCCCCTGCCAAATTTTATGGGAAAATACTTGGCAAAATTGATTGTATAGATTCTCTGCGTCACCGAAAAACACGTATTAGTAACTTACACTTGCCAATGAAAACTCTTCAGTCCTCCAACCGAGAGCAATTCAATCACTACTCAAGATGTTATCTTCATTTAACTTTCATGGACCAATCAGTAAGATGGCTTAATCGGATGTGCTATTTCCTGCACTGCCAACCCAATACTGTTTGACAGCAATCAATATCTTCTCAGGCATGAGGGGTCCATCCTCGTGATCCATCATTTTGGTATCCCATCGCATGCCTTCGGCAAATTTTCTAACCTTGTTCAGGGCATCAACTTCGTCCCGGAAGATGACTGCCCCTTCTGGCCGCAAGATGCGGTCCATTTCCAGAAGGATGTCTTCTGGTTTACACCTGTTCAATCGTACATATTTGATGACATTAAGAGGAAGTGAAAAAATTTGAGCTCATATAAAGAAAACGTGTATCCTAGAATTAAGACCTCAGCTAATCATGATTTTTTGTTACTAAGATGATATATGGTGCAGCAGCCTACAAGCTGACTTCATCTGAGACAGACAGATTACCCAAAGAAGAAAATCTTTTGCATCAATTTCAGCTACAAACCTTGGAAAGTCATATTCATGACATTGAGCTTAATACCAAATTACTTGCTCACAAATATCAAACATATTGCCAGTAAAGGATAAATTAACAATATTTCTGCATTTCAAGTGGAAAATAGACTTTCCTAATGAGTTTCCAATCTGAGAAATAATTTTAGGTTATAATTAATTTTGTGTAGCTTTGCGGTTCTCCTCACTGGTCCAAAGTTGCAGCATTGTGCATTTATGAATTGGTTTCAAGTATACAAGTTTTTTATATGGGATTTGAGTCAGCACGCAGGAGAAAGAAGATAATGAGGCTTACGTGTTCTCATACAAGCTAAATACACCATTAGCATGAATAAGATCATATGTCCTTGGATATGTAGAGAATCCTTCACACCTGGAAAAAGAGGAGAAAAAACACTGTTATTGAGATTCCAAAGAACATAAATCCCTAAATTTCAGTTAAACTTCATATTCATCCCTTGATAAGAGAAAAAATAAGAGCAAAAAATGATTTGAAGGTAAAAACTTTGATTAGTCTTTCACAATGTGAGTTAAATGCATCTCAAAAGGCCAATCTTATGCCACTTTGGAGTTTCTCTTAAGCTCCTATTTTTCTTTCTATTTCACTTGCAAACACTTACTCATGAATAAAACATAAAAAATAAGTCTATCCTATCACCCACTTCGGATTGAGTGGTGAGGTTGATCCACTAGCAACAGTTCTAAAAATAAGGAAGTTCATAAAGTGTATTTCATCCCAGAAAGTACCATAAGTTATTATTTCTACTTTAATATGACTTTACAAACAGGTAAAGCTTTTCAAGCAGGTTGTACAATGGGAAAAATTCATTTTCAACAAAGAGCACCAGTACTAAAAATAAATATGTGCAGAAATGCAGGTGCAAATTAGGAACCATAATCACAAACAGAACAGGTAAAATTATTGGAACATACCAGTCATGGTATATGCCAATTAGGCCTCTCTCATAAATGACACCTAAAGTGTTCTTCGCAGTTGTTGGTACAACATTCATTACCCAAGATTTTGGCGATTCAAGTGCTGCTGCAAACCCCCCAAGGCCTGCATTCATGTCCATCACATTTCGATATCTTCTGGTGCCAATCAAACTGTTCATCTTTTTGTAAGCATTTACATGCTTTTTCCAAAGTTTACTATCCTCTTGGTAAGACTTGCCAGTAACTCCCTCAACTTCTCCGTTAGCTATTCGTGGAGGGACATCGAAAAGCCTGGATGGGAACTTCTTTAACTCCCCTCCTGCTACTTCTTTTGTACTGGATACTTCAGGGAAAGGGGTTATGCAAGTTTCCATCTGTTTGTACCTGAAATGCATCACAAAAAAATTAAATAAGATGGAAATACTAAGAACCTTTGCTGCAGCCTGACCTCCAACAGTGTCACAACTCACATTCCCAATGAAGATAAAACAGTAATTAGACTGACTTTCAAATTTATCCGTTCAGCAATATCACCAATGCACAGATGAATTAACACAGAGTTCATCTGAAACTAGATTTGGTTTCCTATTTGAAATTAAACAAGCAATCAGAAAGATAAGTCTAATGGACAATGATAGGGCATAACGATGAATAGTTGAATTCTGAGTTGCTTCATTATCTAAATTTTTTGTGGTCAGAAGATACCCATATTGTTCTCATAAACATAAATGATCTGCCAAAATAATAATAATTGAGGGGTCAGCAGAACTGGACTTGCAGTATTCTGGGGAGCTGCCCAGGAAGGTACTTAATGAAGATTAAATATATCCATCACCATACAATTGCCTAAAACCTGAATTAGCCATAAAATAGAATTATGATAGTATAGATGGATGTTAAAGTGAACATTCCAAGTCCCTAACAATGAGATGATCCTAGAGAGGCAAAGAACTAAATGCAATTAAGCAAAAGAAGGTGCAGGTGAACTCACCAAACATCATCAGGATCCCTTGATTTGCATTTGTTGGCAGACTTCCTCTTGCAGGATTTGTCATTTTTTTTCTTTCTCCAGATGGCAATATCTCCCTTCTCATACTTTTTCTCCCAGCAAAGAGACTCAGCAAGCTCTTCAATGCTTCTTTGTTCTGCTCGAAGTTCTTCCTTAGATCGCTTCCATGTTTGATAATATGTCTTCCAATTAATTGGAGGTCCAGATAAGATCCAGTATCCACCAGGTCTGAGGACTCGATCAACTTCCATAAGATACATCCCATCTGTACACAGAAGTCCATACATTGAATGGTCAACAGCTTCCACCAGACACACTAAGGTTTATACCAAAAGGTCTAGCTAAGTTATTTAGTTTTATTTTATTTTTCAAGTATTGCATGAATGGAAATCAAATCCCCTCCCCACCCTATGTAAGCGAGGTTCAATCTTTAGATCTCTTGTACAACACCAAGAGGTTTTACCAATTGAAAAAATTAGGCAGTAGCACCCAATTAATACCATGAGTAACCATGAAAAAGAATGTAGCAGAAAACAGAATGAAAATTTGTAGCCTAGGGCCTTTCAACCAGAAGTCCTATTTTATCTCCCAAAATAAAAAATCACTTGATTAATAGCTCAATTCAGTTTGATGCCACCTTAATCCCAACTACCAATGTAATTATGAAGCATATATAAACTCAACGAAAATTTTCTCCAGGATTTGTATTTTGATACCTTTTCCTTTTTAAAATTTTTTAATTGATACCATTTCCATATATTCTCAATCAAGCCCAAGAAAAATCTGACTCCATTCAAGATATATAACTAAATTGTCTTTTGATACAAGCAACTAAAAAAAAGTTAACATGAAACTATAAGGAAAATTTGTGTTTATAGCACAACTTTGCTATGCGAGTTTATAAACAGACCTGTTAATAACTAGTTAAAAATATGCAGGTATATTTAGCAACTCAATGGATTCTAATTGACTGTTGATCTAAAAAAAGATTCCAATTTCATCAGATCACAGATATCATTCATATTTCACTACTCAACAAAAGGTAACATAATATCTGATAAATCTATATGCTTTCAACTTTTTTCTTTTTCTTTTTTTATTTTATTTATTTTATAAGAAACTATATATTATATTAATGATGAAGAAACATTACAAGAAGTGGACCAGCTGTCCACTGAGAAAGCAGAAAAATGAAAACTTTTTCTGTGCTATACAAAATATGCCAATCCCCTCTACAAAAACTAGTGATAAGTGCATATTTTCCATATATTTTGCTATTAATTTCTCCATCTTTTTCTTGTTTTGGTCTTAAATATTCTAGTTATTTTAGTTAATTTTTAATTTAGTAAATAATTTTATTGTGTTAATTTTTATCTTAGTTTTTTTTTTTTTGTTATTTTAGTTATATTCTGGGATTAAAGAGAAATTAAATCGGAGCATTTAAGAAGAAATCTGCTTGAAGGAATTAAAAAAGGAAATAACCGAAGATTTTTCGAAGCCAATTAATTAATTGATGCACATTCGGAAGCATATGGGATTTCAAGGAGATTAATAAAGACTTTGGGAACAAGCATACATAAAATGGAAACTTGTTTAATGTGCATGGCTTTATAAGTTGCATGCAAGATTCACGTTACCAATTAAAAAAGATTTCATGCATAAGGCTTGCCTAGACTAAATTGCACATGGATGGCATTATATATGGAAAGCAAATTGAAGTAAAAGGAAATTGTCAAAGTGGACAGCATGTTCATGGCAATTAAAGGAAGCAAATCAATTGCTTTAAATTGGAAATAAATTCCAATAAGGATTTGGCCAACCATATGCATAATAAAAAGCCAACCTTTGGCTTTTAATAGACAATCGGCAGCCAAGAAGAATTGAAGAGAGAGCAGTAGCAAGAAGAGAAGAAAAGAAAAATAGAGGCAGCCACTTGAATTAATCTCTATGTCTGGTTTTATTGACTCTTTTATTCCCAATTCAATTATGTTAGGCTAGATTTTCTATTTAGTTGAGGGTGAATTAAAAACCCCAAACATGCTATGCAATTAATTTTTAATTTCTATCATTCAATTTATTTAATTGAGATTGTATATGTTCTTCTATAATTAATGTTTATGATTTTATTCTCGTCTTGTTTGAGTGGCCAATTAGATAGGACTTGAATAAATTCTATTTAGGACTTGAATAAATTCTATTGCTAGATTAAAATTCCTGATCCGTAATTGTCTTGATATTTTAATCATTAGTAGCAGGTTGGAATCAATGATTTCAATCGGAGAATATAACCTAGGTTAAATAATCTGAGCTTGTGTGTTTATTGCCTAGATCAACCTAATATCTTTCTCTACTTAATGCTTCCATTATCTTAAATTTAAAGAGCTTGTTTTAAATTATTTAATGGTTAGAGATTAGGTGAAAAACTTGTTTTGCCTAATGATACACTCAGGAAAGATTGAGACTAACAAAACTTATTGTTGTCTAAGGTAGTTTCAATAGAAATTGATGATAGAATTGATATATTATGTGCATGTTTGGTGGTGGCGAATGATCATTTAACCAAAATTTTCATCATTATTATTTCTCTCTCCTTTAATTAGAGTTTTTGTTAAATTATTGTTTTCATAGTTTTAATTTCTTTATTTCTTGCTATTTATTTAAAAATTCATAAAAACCCCCTTTTATTTATAATTAGAATTTTCTTTAATTAGATTAATTTATATTATTATTAATATTATTATTACTACTATTATTTTATTTTAAATCCTGCTTTAGAGTTGATAATAAATACAACTAGCATAGTTTTCGTGGGATCGATCCTTACTCGCTCTGTACTAGTTATTTATATTAGTAGTAAGGTTTTAAATTTGGTGCACCCTAATGACACTACCAACTAGACCAACCTAGACACCTATCTCAAACACTCTCCCAACTTAGATGAATGAAGAAAAAAATATGAATCTTGGAACTCCTTAGAAACTGAAGCCCAAAACAAAGTTAGAAGACAGATTCTATCCCATAATTCTTCAATATTGTCTGCACTTTTTTCTTCAAAAATAAGAAGATTTCTTTCTTGCCGTACTACCCAAAACAGAGCTGCCACATTTATATCCAAAGAGTTTTGGCCTTTTTTCCTTTACTAAAAGCATAGGAATTCTCCATAAGAATAAAATGAAAAGAACCCGAAATGACACACAAAATGTTAGCCTCTTTGCACAACCTACTCCACAACTTTGAAGTCACAAAACAATAAAGAAAAAGATGATTAGAAGTTTCTGCACTAGTTTTGCATATCACACACCAAGAAGGAGATAGACACATATTAGGGAACTTTCTTTGAATTACTTTCCCAGGGTTTAATTTTCCTTGAGCCAAGGCCAACAAAACGACTTGAATTTTAAGAGGAATACTAGCCAAGGAGACATCATTAATCAACCATTTAAGATAAGACTTACCAGAATAATGTCCTGATGCCTTCCAAACTCCACAATCTAAAGTTGAAAGCACAACCTATATGCTTTCAACTTTTAATATGTAGGAATGAACATCCTGACACATCACCGCTTTTTGACAAAATATGGATGTCTTTGGATTCAACATAATTAAAATGAGTATCATAAGATCTAAAAATATTTATTGTCAGATTATAGAAAATTATATATGCGGTCCTTTTTTTCAATTATAGATTTTTAAACCATGTATTATATACAGAATACACTAAAATGCAATATGGTTCTACAATATTGACAATAGAGGCCTTACCATTTGAAGTCCATGGTATCAGACACCGAGAGCATTGAGCCATATCAAAGGCTCGTGAAGGATATGGAAGATGTATTGTTCCAAGAACACCAATAACAGCAGGTACACCTCGTTCTAATGCAAACTGTACCTGTGCTTCGTGATTGTCCCTCGGAGCAAAGGACATAGTCAGTACATTTCTTTTTAAAAGGTATGCACCCCAGCTTGCAACCTACAAAATAATCGACATTATCAGTTTAGGAGAATATTACAAACTTAAATTAATTAGACAAGAAGCAATGCTTGAATGCGATTTGATAATATACTGTCTGAGCCTAATTAGGAAGAACAAACAATAATACCATTACATGTTTAGAAATATAAACAAATAAAGAGAAAGATGCAAGAAGAAAATGATACATAACAATCCAAACTGTTAGGGACAAACACATAAAGCTACAATAGTTCTCAGCATAGACCAGTTGAGCAGTGTACTTCCCAGGTATTTCCATGTATAGAAAGAAATTATCTAGAGGATGATAATGCATCCACCATATGGCACTATTCTACATATTACACGAATGACCCTGGTAACTCAAAGTGATCCAGACCTATCAAGATTGCTAATATTCAACTGAAAGCACACAGTCATGTTACTAGCGGTCAATTAAAAAAATAAATAAATAAATTTTCTCTGAATAATTAACATATGACATATGCAGAGGTTATTCAAGTTCAGTAACATACTCCACATCCAGTGTCCAGTGCTGTTCTGACAGAGCCATCTTTAATTGGGATAACTGATGCAAGCTCATCAATATATGCATCAGCACCTTGTGGAAACATTGTTCCTCCACCTGGAAATTTAAAAACATTCCCCTGAAACTGCACCCAGTTCTGTACAGCCTTTTCAACTGTTAGGCTTTTATGAGGAACATTTGCATAATGAACATAGTCCCGACCCTTTGGCCATGGAAATGGGGTCATATACCCCTTGGGAGCAGGTATAAGACAATGCAATTTTTCATCTTCAGGAGGACAATGTCTTTCCCTGTATGTCATATTCTCTCTTGGAAATTTCATAGCTCGGTCTTGTTCCTGACAAGGAGTATAATCACTGTATTTAACATCACAGGGCTTAAACACTTTAGCTTTAGGCTCAGAAGGTTCAACAATCTCCACATCATTGTGGTGAGTTTCAAAGCTCAAATCAGTAAAGATATTACAGTCTGCCTGCTTGGTTATTTGTGACGCTATAGTATCACCTTTTCCAAAACCACTCTTCTGCCATGCTCCAAGCATGTAAAAGAAACCGCACAAAACAATGACAATAAGTATAGACAGTGGACTCCTTGTTCTGCTTCCTGATGAATTATGCTTCCCCATTATATGCCTGGGGCAATTCCTTGAAGCAACTGTGAGATGTAACTTAGTCAAAAAACACAATCACTTTGCACTACTAATTATGCAAAGTAGTTACAGCAATCATAAAGGATGTTTATTTTTGGAGAAAAGATAGTCATCATCAACCAACACAGTACAAATGCTTCAATCAGTCACAGGAGTCATACACAGATCTCAACTGCTTTCTCAAAATTAATTGTTGTTACACATGGAAAGGAGAAGACGGTGAAATAGCAACCCAAGTTATGAATCCTTGTTTTGTAAAGTTATCTAGCACGCAGGTAGAATTAAATAAAAGCCCAAAGTTCTAAAAAGCAGCGACAAACCCTTTAGCTCTATGCAACTTCCGCAAACCCTATCTGCCAAAGTCAATATTTCTTTCTTGGAATGCATTGATGAATTTTATCTACTGAAATATCATGTTTTGCATTTGCCTTCAACACTCAATTTACTCATTGATGTCAAACCCGAGTCATTCATTTTTCAAATTATTAATAACTATCTATAGATAACTTTTTCCTCCTATCGAGAAAATGCCATCTGAATGTCTCAAAAACATTTATACAAGGGGAAAAAAGTTAAGAATGACAATTGATAAATCCATTAACATATAAGTATAAAAAAAAAAAAAACAAGTAGCAAAGATCCTATATTTAGTGGAAAAAGAAAATAAAATTAATACTACCAATTTTGTTTACCAGATTTGACCTTAAAAGTCGTTCTATAATATACAATTTGATCCAAAGGTTAACCAATAAAGAGAAAGAGTAGCCAAATCATATAACCAACTTACTGAAAGCACATGATAAAGTTCCAAAACATAATTAAAAGTTATAGGAACTCATCAAAAGTGAAATAAAGTTCCAAAGTTGATGTGGATTGTGGACGGTACACAGCAAGATCTGAAAAGAAAAGATATACCAATACTATAAAGTAAAGAAAAGTATGCATGCAGCTGATCAAATCAAGGATTCATATCAAAATCAAATCTCCTCACATATTGTAGGTACTACTCTTAATCCTGAATAACCCCATTTCCCTTCTCGTCAAGCTCAAACATCTTTCATACTCAAGAACACATGCAAAGCTATTTTTTTTTTTTTTTTGCCACAGTCACACTGAAACAGCTACGAAAATCACACTTAATGACAATTAAATATGAACAAACAATAGAATTAACCATTAACTCTATCATCAATGATAAAGAGTTTGAAAAGTAACTGCAACAACTTCATTTTCAAGAACCCAGAAAGCAAAAAAGTAAAGGGGCCACAGATCTTAAGAGAAAATAAGGCAACAATATGCAAACACACACACACACACACACACATATGGCATAATCTAATAAAAATGGCAATGATTAAAAAAGGTAGAAATGTAACAAAACATTCACCTGAATATGAAAGCTCTCCAATGAGGAGCAAGAGAAGAGTTCTTTCTTGAACTTTCACTCACACACACAGTCTCTCTCTCTCTCTCTCTCTCTCTCTCTAGATCGCTGAAGTGCTTGAACTGGTAAGTGCCACTGTGTGAGTGAGCTTCAAAGAGGAGAGAGAACGGGTGGAGAGACGGTATATTTGTGGTCACCTCCTTTATACTCTGTCGGATTGATAATATCGAGTGAATCCCTAATGTTTTAAATTTTCTCAATGTGAGTACAATTTATCTATTTGTATTAAATAAGTCCCTAACCACCACTAACTCCTAATAATAAATTATGCTCATGAATTATGATATATTCAATGTTGGTTTCACATTACATTTCACAAAGTACCGAACTGTATTAGTATAAAAACACTATTTGGGTAGGTCTTTATGGAAATTCTTTAATTTTGAGATGTCATTTTGTATACTTTTTTCATTATTTTTTGTCTTTTTTATTATTTTTATTATTTTATATACTTTTCATTAATATTATGAAATATGAATGTTGCGTTAGCTATCACAATGGCTCTATTCTTTAGCCACTACTTACCACTATTGGTGTATCTATTGAAGTTGTCAATGATATCATTAAGATCCTCGTATGTTTCTCGCTACACAACTTTCTATCGATATCAAAATTTGAACTTAAGAATTACATTTTGACTAGCGTATTATCATTACTCAATTATAATGATGGTGAATACCATGTCATATTCCCTAAAATTAAAAAATGATGGAGGTGATAAGTTTTCACTTGCCGCTAATTGATGGTAATGTTAATCGGTAGCTGAATTTTATAATATATATCTATGTATTTGTAAATGTAACAATGATAATTAAATGCTTGTGTAGATTATTTGATAAGAATTCTTATTGTTTTAGCTGGATTTTTATTAAGATCCAATTCGAACCATTAGGTGTCTCATTGGATCCAATTCAAATCTTATTAAAATAAATAAAATGTATATTTTGGGGGAGATTAGGCTAGGTTGGATTTAAATGTGTATTTCTATTGTTCAGGGTAAGAGGTATAACTAAAGTGATCTGATAGGTGAGCTGGGGTGATTTGAAAGGTTACTTGAGGTGATTTGGGAGGTGAGCTACGATATTCTAAGTTTGGAATATTATGACGAGCTTGTGAAGCTCGTGCAAGTTAATTTAGGGAG
Organism: Citrus x clementina; assembly: GCF_000493195.1. Lineage (NCBI taxonomy): Eukaryota > Viridiplantae > Streptophyta > Magnoliopsida > Sapindales > Rutaceae > Citrus > Citrus x clementina. Next base: position 11,446,280 of record NW_006262274.1, read on the forward strand.
TTGACGTAGGGAGCTCAATAAAAATTTGAGGATAGCTCTAAAAAGTTTATCTGTTAACTCCATAGAGCTTGTAGGATAATTCTTGCAAACTCATATATGAAATATGCTGGGCATCAAAACCATCATAATAAATAGAAAATAAGTACAAACAATAAAGAACACACAATATTTTACATGGTTCGGTCCTTTGGCTTACATCTACTCGGTAGCTCATCTTCAATCCACTAAATAAATGAAGTATTACATGATTTGCTCTACAAAATCATCAAAATCTTAATAAAGGTTGCTTATGGTGGATAATAAAATGAGAGAAATGTAGGTCTTATGAATATTAGAGAGTTTTCTAATAAAAGAATAGTAGCGGAGCTTATTTGAGAGGTGAGGTGGCTAAGATTTTCCATGGAGGCATAAAAATAAAGGGAGAAGAAGGTAAAGTAGCCCTTAAAAAATCATATCTGGAAAAAAAGGCCATGGGTTGGATGGAGCAAAAGGAGAGAGAGTGCTAGAGATAGAGAGAGTTCCCTCAAGATTGAATATGTGGAAGTTATATAAGAGTGTTCATGAGGGTATATTAGTAATTTTGGACATGTGGCACTCATTTAATGGCTGACCTCCCTTCGGTCAGGCTATTTGAGTAATTTATCTTGTGGTCCTTTGATGGTGACATTTATGAGCTTGAGAGATAAGGAAACCTCCAACCACCTTTTGTCTTCCATGGTTGGACACGTGGCAGCCTTCTAGCATTGTGGTCCTGTTACTTTTATAGTGGTACAAAAGGACAGTCTACTTGGCATTTTCTCATTGTTTGGCTAGAGAATCTTCATTCTTATTAGCTCGTCATCCTTATCCAGAAGAATATATTTTTGTTCTCTCTTATGATGGCATGCATTGTTCATGTGCTAACGCTGACCGTTGAAATTTAGCTTCCAATAATACCCTTTAATATTGTGTATTTATCAAAACTGCTTTTTCTTCAAGGAGCTTACTTTCTATCTCTCTGTGAGCTATCCTAAACCCAATTAACTTCCCTTAGTTAACTTTTTTACCCTGTGTCATTGAGTTATTGACCCATGTTAGCACTCATATTTCCCTTAAACACTAAATTTACCCGTTCTAATGTTAGTAATTAATGACTGATGGTAGCTATTGGAAGCAACAAGCACCAATGCATTTGTTTTTAAAATAATTAATAAATCATTATTTTAAATAATTAATAATAAATTAAAAATTTTACTATAAAACGTTGAATAATATAAATGAAAATTTTAAGATATTTTAAAATAGACCATTCCCTAGATCTACCCACCAATACACTTCCTAAAAAGTTATTTCAGTCACTTGAATAGAGTTTGGGGCTTGTTTAGTAGAGATGGACATTATATGTCCTTCTATGAGGAAACAATAAAAATATAGGGGTCTGAATCATATTACATACTTGGTATTATAATTGTCAAAATCCTGCAGTGACTCCGGAGTATTTTGACTTATTAGATTATAAAAAATTTATCACTAAACGACAATAATTTTTTTTTTAATCTTAACGAAAATTATATATGCAAATATTCTTTAGAAAGTAAAAACAGTGATAAATAAATGTACAAAATGGTGAGAAAATGATGACAAAATAATTTCAAAATAGATAAATTTAGATTAATCTCAATAAATTTTTTATTGTGAATATGAGTAGATTTTTTATTTTAATATATAAAGTACTAATTTCATCCAAAATCTTGGACTGTACAAAAATATGAAAAAATTATTATGTCAGGTGGTTTAATAGTATAACGTCATATTATTTATGACTTAATAACTTTTTTAGATTTATATGAAGCACAATGAATCAAGTTTTCTCAGGTGGGATTTTTCTTTAATGATTTTATTTTTTTTAATAATAAAAATCTTTAAGATGCACAAAAAGAAAAATTATTTCACCCTTATTCTTTACTTCCAATATATCTCTTCATCAATTAGCATATGCATAGATCTAGCAATAAAACAGCTCATGGACTTGCTAAATACGCCATTAGAAGTGGAGTCTCGAATGTCTGGATGGAGTCATTCCCAGCTGACATTGCTTGCATTCTCAATTCTGTTAATTAATGAAAATATTTATCTTTTCTTCTGAAAAAAAAAGATAAATTATTTCACAAATTTTATCTTTTTTTTTTTAATTCAAAATCATTTTGCTATTAAAAATTTAAAAACAAGCAGAACGTTTTGTAAACATTAATCATTGCTCTGGAAAAAGTATATATATGCCATTGATGATCAATTTCTGCCGACACTCCCTATGAATTAATGTTGAAGTTGATTGATGCAAATAAGATATCCATGCTATGAATTATGTAAATAAGATGAGATATGATTAAGTTATTAAGAGAATAAGAGTACGTGGAAAGGGGGAGGCTATTCATGCTAAAGCAATAACGACAACTTTGAAAGGAGAGAATGGGCGACCACTCCATGCCAGTGTGCTCCACTCACTAACCTAAGCTTGACCAAATTAATTTTTGATAAAGGATGGACATTATTCAACTCGGCTCGGTCCAAATGTCAAACTATATTGAATTGTTTTAATTTGGTTCAAATCTTAAATTCGTTTTGATTCAATTTAATTTTATATGATTCAATTCGTGAAATATAATTTTTTTTAAAATTAGCTAAATTTTTATATTTTTCACCTAAATTTAATTATTCTTTTAATCCAATTCAGATATAATCACTAATCATTTATGTTTTATGTAAAAATACTAGTAAAAAAAAATTATTAATTACATAATTTTTTAAAAAATTTTAGCACTGAATCGATTGGTTTTCAATTTAGTTCAGTTCAAACAAAAAACCGATCGATTTATATTTTCTAAACTATTCGGTTCGCACTGACCGAACCAAACCGAATTTCCATTGCTATTTCTGATGACTTTCATTCCACCTTTGATATGCCTAGGGGCAAATAAAAATTAGAGTACTAAGAAGATCTTGTTACAAAAATAACAAAGTAAACAAAAAGACTTGAAGTAAACATATAACAAGCAGATTATAAACCCATCTCCTTAGAGAGCCAGCTTTCTATCATTGAGATTTGAGGATCATTCCAAATGCTACCCACAATGCTGCTCACCGGCACAGGGTATTAGAGACTGCAGTGACCAATTCTACAACGTATCCATGTCAAAAGATTAGTGCTTTAGGCTCTGCAACAAGATTGTGATTGTACACATCAATTGAATAATTTGCACGGTTATATTAACATACAATAAAAAGATGCAGCTTCAGAAGAGACACTGAAGCGAACATTGATCAACAAGAAGTGACAAAATTAAAATGGAACAAGAACAATATTAGCAGCTCACCAGCCTTCAGTGGGCTCTGTTGTTGACCAAACTTCATGTCCCTGCCTTCAGCTGATCTCCATTTGCTGGCCTCTCCTTTCTTTCTCATTTTTGAAGAGCTCAGAGAGCCTTCAACTAACACCCAAAAAAAAAAAAAAAGAGCTTTGAAATTGAAGCGTAAAAAGAAATTGAATTAATAAAATTCCAAGAAGACACATGATACATTTTGGCATAACCAAATTTCAAAATTCAGATAATGATCTACATTCTGACCCCAGCATGATACATTTTGGCATAACCAAATTTCAAAATTCAGATAATGAGCTACATTCTGACCCCAGCATTTTACCTATATGAATTGCAGACGAAAATTAAAGACATTCGGGATCTCAAATCACATATGCACATATGGTTTGCAAAAATTGGTATCCACTTCAGATTCCATCCACCCAATTCCTAGGTCAAGAATTTCCGAGTGACGGAGAGCAAAACTATGACTGGATATGAATCTCCTCAGAGCAAAGTGATTTATCACCCAACAAGATTATAAAATTCTAATTTCATCCTTGTCCTCTAACATCAAACTATTGGCAAAAAATGTAGGCCATTGGCCTTTTTTACAAACGTGAAACTTCTTGAAAACCTTGAAAAATGACTTAAAGCACTGCATTATTCTATCAACAAAAAAGCCAGCTCAACTGGAACAAGTCAACAACCACATTGGTCCTATTTTACCCAAAGATGAGGTCTGGACTTTTTCAGATTCACGGTGCCTTCTCTGCTGCAGGTTGGAACCTCCTACACCTGATCTGATGTAGGAAAGCAGTTGTGATAATTTGCAGGAAATTTTAATCCAGCACCACAAGTAACACTAATTTTGGGGCTCAACTAACCAGCTGCTAGGACAATTAAAAGAATATATATATATATATATATACACACACACACACATGCACACACGCATACATGTATAAATAAATAGATAAATAAATAGATAGATAGATAGATAGACCATGAAAAAAGATCAAGAAGACGCCCTCATGAGTTATGACCAAGAACTAGCATTGCTCCGTAATTTAATACGCTAAAGCTCTCAACAAAATTATATGTCTACGCTTATTGAACTGATCGTAGCACGACTTCGTAGAAATAACTCAACTTAATTTTTATGAATTTCCTCTTTTAGGCAGACGCAAAGAAAGAATAACTCCAAACCAAAAATAAATAAATAGCCACGGCTATATCAAGCCTTGCATAACAACAATAAGCACAGTTGCCAAATACTAAAGAGCAACGACTGAGCCAACTACTCAAGAATCCTGTCCAAGCAATACGTGAAAGTGATAACAATCATAATGACAGTCTAATTCAATTACAATCAGTGTTTTACTAACCACTCATCATATATAATCCGACATCTACAATGCTCTTGCAAGCGCAAGAAGTAACCCATCCATAAAACAACAAGGCATTTTAATATTAATTTTTTCATTTTTAGAAGAAAAAGGAAGCAGTATTTGCTCTATCTTCTAAGTAAAAAATTATACAAGTAAAATGCAGCCTTTTTTCTCTGAATTTCATTCCACCAAAATTGAAGATATGTTTACATAATCCTGCTCAATCTTTTGTCTCCAAAAGAAGCCCCTTCAACAAAAATTAATTTTCATGTTTAGTTTAGTTGAAACAAAAATAACAACCAGGTGAGAAAATAAGCAGAAATCTGGAAGAATGTGTAAATTAACAAGTAAAATTTTTTATGCCTTTAGTACCTTGCCATTCCCATACCACTTTTGATTCACCCTTCAATAACTTTGGATATTGATCCACTCTCGAGTCCTCCTGTACCAACTCCTCCACCTTCAAATATAAACAGACATTAACTTTTTAATGTATAACATAATGCAAAATAATTCTTCAACTTTCTCACATGCCCACAGCTGTTGGATCACACAGCTTTTCAGAGAACGTACCAAACATGGAAAAATGTTACAACACTAGAGCAACAGAGACAATGATGATCTGAAAAGGAAACTAATGAGTTTTCTTGGGACCTCCTGACGTACTGCTTTAAAAAAATTCAGCTAAGTGTTCTTGTTAAGGGCGCAACAAGACAATAAATAAATAAACATCCAGCATACGTCAGGAGGTTATGGGGCATGCAAATGACAGATTCAACTCCAAGCACCTAAAAAACAAAAAAGTATAGGAATCGTAATAGTTAGCTGGGACATGAGAGGCTAAGACTACAAGGAAATATCAAGCTATAAAGAAATGAGTGACACGTAAAGCAATTCATGAAGTTCAAAAAAAAAAAAAGAAGTCAGTTCAAGGCAAAAAGAAAGGCCTTTAAATGAGGCATAATAACATTCATTGTAAGGGCATGGAACAGAATAACTTCGGCTAGATATTTCTCTGAAATGTATTCTGTGCTGCATCTTGGAAAAAATACAACAGATCTACTCATAAAAATAACTGACTAGCAAGTGTATATTGTCAAAGCTGGTTGGATGACTACATTGCTAGGAACCTGATTTTAACAAAAAAGGCCACCACAATTATCATTAAAAGTAAACAGACTCTCTTGCACAAGCACAAAAAATACTACCCCATGCTATTTTAAACATGATCAGAAATTCACCCAAAAAATATAACACAAAATTAGTTCCATCGGAAATTTTTAATACATATAATCAAGGATACTTTAATCCATAGAAAATAATAAATCCAAGATTAAAAGATGGCCTAGTGAAAGGGCATAAAAAGAATACCTTCTTCCATATCACAGGGTCCTTTCTTTCCTTGGGCAAAAGAAGATGATCTCGTAACCTAGAGGCAACTACCCATGGTTCACATTCACCATTTACACTCTTTGACATCAATGCATTCTCCTCAAGTATCTCACAAACCTATAAAAAATAGCAAGAATCAGTCAATTTACGGCTACTTAATGTCAAATAAACACAGTATGTGCTAGTGATAAGTTTTAGATTAAACTCTTCTGGCTATTTCTATTTTCCTTTTCCTTTTCTTCTTTCTTTTCTTCTTAATCTTTCTATACCCTATTTTCCTTCCCACACATTCTATGAACATAAAACAAGGTGGCTCACAAGGGATAACCTTTACCAAAATGATAACATTCATGGGGACATCCATTTGGCAATAGTTTGTTCCAATACACAATATAAGGGAGGTTTCATGATTATCCTCCGTTCGTCATTGATCTAAACAATATGGTCAAAACCAAAGATTGAAGTACCATTGAAGAAATTCTTCAAATGGATTGCAGACAAAACATTCTAGAATATAGGGTGGTGGCTTCTACAAGATCTTAACTTGCAGCAGGTAACAACAAATTGGTATATTAAAAACGAGGAAACCATTGAACGTGACAAAGGGGGAAAAAATGGATTGTACACCTGGTGGTAAAGCTCTTCAACTCTGATAGCAAAATAGCGTCTCCTGTGGACTTTCCAGAGCAACAATAAACATCCCACAAGCTGTATATCTCAATTTTGTTAACAAGCTTCAATATTTTGATACTAAATCTAAAGCACTCAAAGTCTGCCTTTCAGAATGGAGTACCAATGAACAGACAGGCACAATAATTAGAGCATGAGTGGAGACCCATTGATGAATGCGACAGGATAATGGCTTGTAATGTTCTGCTAGCAATTCTGGACACTTCAACTCTTTCATCCTACGTACATAAAGAAAATTTTTTTAGAGCAACTGTACCGAAACATTCAAAGATTCAAAAATTAAAAATTCAAGTTAGAGATCGAATAATATACCCATAAGAATTAGTCCTTGACTCCAGATATCTACCAACAGTCTCCATTGTCCTTTTCTTTGTATACAAGTAAACAGGATTATCCAACTCAAATATTTTCATCAACTCATGTCCTTCTAAATCATTCCATATGTCATTCTCTTCAACCTGAAAATGGTATGCATTTATAACCATTACTCTCAACAGTCATCCCAAGAGTCTTATAATTATTTTTTCTTTTTTAAATGTCATAAAGTTTAAAAGATTTCAAAGTAACAGACCCAAATTGATCCAGTTCCATCGCACAAAAATTGAGCATAAGCTCTACAAAGACGATTTTCTACCCATCTTGACTGCAGTTCCATCACATATAAATTGCCAATCAGAAAATATACAACATATTGAAAATCAAAATCATTATGTCAATTTGTATAAATAATATTAGTTTCTAGGAGTGATCAAGATTGTGAGGACATACAAGTCTCCCAGCTGTTTCATTAATATCTCCATCTTCTACACACAACTTCCCATGCTTCCTATAGCCATGAAAACATTCCAACTTACCTTGATGACATTCGCCGTTACTTGGACAGGGCTCACAAGAATCTGCAATGGTGTGCATTCGTCAAAAGCTCATTCTGATGCAAGTAACAAGCATCAAAGAAGAATACATCCCCCAGCAGCCAGCATCATTGGTTACATCTTTAATAATACACGAAAAAACCTCGAGATAGACTACCAACAAAGCAATAGAAATAACAATTTAAAAAGTAATACTTACTTTGTACAAACTGAAATGACATAATTCTATTTGGTGGGATAAAAACATAAAATGATTAAAAAAAAATCATGTGAGCCATGAGGTGTTTTCATCCCACAGATGCAGTTATATTACGTCATGTCAGTTTGTACATGAAACTGCAGCTCTATTCTTACTCATACCAACAATTGGTTAATAACAAGTACATAAAGGTAATAGTTTCTACATGAACCAAGTAATCAGAGAGCAATTTAAAAACTACCCACAAGAGTAATCACTCAACTCAAGTTCAACAAAGCATTATTATTAATGGAAACAAAAGATGACCCAAAAATCAAGAAAATAATAATAATGGTAATAAAGGGTTAAATTTTACAAACCGGTGGGAGATTGAGGGGAGTCTAGTAATAAGTTGGAGTCGCAGAAAGGTTTTGATGTTGAGTTAAGAAAGTTGGCCAAGTAGTTGCAGGTTAAAGCGACGGAAGAGGCGATGGCTACTACTGTTATGAGCCTCAACAAGTCTTGTTTTGATGGGAATAAGCTCTGTGGCGGTTCCGTCATCCAGCTCCATGATGAAGAAGAAGAAGAAGAAGAAGAAGAAGAAGAATTGGATTTTGGTTTTGGTCTCTTCTTCTTTGTTGAAGAAGACATTGAAGCAGAATTAAAATGCGAAATTCTCAAAATGTATATTAGAAAATAGATTTAATCTTGACAATCACTTCATCGCGAAAAAGGGGTTAGAGTTTTTATTAAAATAAAAATGATTTTACTAGTGTGTTTTTATTATAAAAACTTTAGTTGTTTTGTTGTAAACAACAATTTTTATTCAAAATTATTTTAATAGAAATTTTTTAAAAATATATTATGAAAATGATGAAATAAGGTAGTGTTTGTATTTTAAATTGGTGTGATAATATTGGAATTGGCATTGTGGAGTGAGAGTAGAAAAAGATTGTTTACTTACATTTAAATGAGACTGTGAAATTGGAATCAGAATTAAAATTTAATTTATATGTTTATTTTTTCTTACATCAGAAGTAAATAGTTTCAAATTATAGTTTTACTCATATTTAAAAAATTATAGTTTTTAATTACAAAATTAATAAAAATTATATTTAAAAATAAAATATTTATTTTATTATATTTGTAAATTAGTAATAATTATTAATATTCTCAATTATGTAAATCGTAATTTTTTATTAATTTTAATTATGTAAATTAAAAATTATTGATAAAAGCAATACAAATGAAATATTATTATTAATAATATAGCACAAAATTAATATTTTCTAAGAATAAACTATTTATTATTATTAATATTAATATTAAATAAATATAATATTCTTATTTTTAAATAAATATAATAATATAATATTTTCAAAAAAGTATATAGTAATATTATTAATTTTTTATGAATATAATAATAATATTTTAAAGTAATTTTAACTTAGAATTAATGTAAATTATTATTTTTAATAAATGTAATTTATAAAATAGTAAAATAATATTATTTAAATAAATATGATATTATTTATTTTTATTAAATATAATTATATCAAAATTTAATAAAATAAGAGTAAAAAAGAAAGAGGTGTGAGTGAATTTCCACTCCCACCCCTCATTTCAAATATGGAAAGAGTCCACGGAGTGAGATTCTTACTTCTCCCTTGTAATACGTAAGTAAATATTGAAGTAGGAGAAGTTCACATTCCTCATTTCCACTCCAGTAAGTAAATATTGTATAAGATTGTAAAATAAATAAAAAATAATTTTGATAATTCAATTTTTTTCAAAAGTTTTTCCAACCTTCTTGAAGACTTATTTTGGGTTGCTTTTTAAAAGTTAAAAATTAAATTTTAATAATTGATAAATTTTTCCAAAAACTACTTTTGGTAAAATCACTTCATTTTAATCTTATAGATTTTGAATAATAGGGGAGTAGCTTTTTACAATTTGATTTTAATAATCAATTATTTTAAAAGATACAATGTTACCTAACTAGTCTTTAATCCCAAAAACTCGGTTGAAAGCAACAATTGTGAACAGTCAACAGTTGACCTTAGAAACACGTTGGCATGCCACCTAAGCTACATCCATCTACAGCCAACTGATGAGAGAAATGAGTTGCATTTAATGAGATGGCAAAACGGTTATCCTGAGGAATATCGGCACATGAGCATGGGGGGATGGAGATTGTAGAAGCTCTATATCATTGGTTAACAACAGCTATATTCACGGATCAATTTTTGTTTATTTTCAAGTGTTGTCCTTAAATAGGCCAATACTTGTAAACTTTCATTCATTCAAGTTCTTCATATTAATGGAAATGCCATTGACTCATGCTCAGTTGGCATTAATAAGCAATTCTTAATGAATTTAAGTTGGTATCAGAGCCAACTTTGAGCCATGACAAGTAGTAGTAATACTCAAACAAATATGAATCTGAATGATCAAATGGATAACTTGAATCAAAATGAAAATAAAAACTCATATCAAAATGTTGAACAACAAAATTCAGGCCTTAATACTAGAACCACTAGCAACACACTTTCACCCACTCAGCACATCACTAGTAATACCTATGTTTTCACCACTCCTATCAAGCTGACTCGAAACAACTTCATGCTTTGAAGGTCTCAAGTAATTTCTAGTATTAGAACTAATGAGCTTAAGGGATTTATAGATGGCAGCAATGTTTGCCCTCCTAGAGTTTTTGTGAACCCTAGACCAAAACAAACAACAATAACCACACCTAACCCATAATATCAAATCTGGAAGAAACAAGACCATATTCTCCTAAGTTGGCTGCTTTCATCACTTAGTGAAGGGGTTTTAGGCATTGTGGTAGATTATTCTACCTCATTTGAGGTTTGAACAACTCTTGCCAATCAATTTGGTGCAAGAACAAGGGCTAAAATATTACATCTTAGGACTCAAATCCAAACCACCAAAAAGGGGTCACTTGCCATCCATTAGTATTTCCCTAGAATGAAGTCTATACTAAATGCACTTAGAGCTGCAAGGAACAATAAGAGTGATGATGATTTCATTATATTTGTGTTGGCTGGATTAAGACTTGAATATAATTAAGTTGTGACTAATATCAACTCAATGCTGGAGAGTCCCTCACTCTTAGAGTTTTATGGCATGTTGCCTAGCCAAGCGAATAGAACAGAACAAAATCTAAGCTTAGGGGTTGTAGAGGCAAGTTATGCACAAATGAGAACTAGGAGAAGAAATTGGAATAACCGTGACAGGGTTGGGAATCAACACCAACCTAGAAACCCTGAAAGTGGCTTAAGAAATGGCCAAGGAAATCTGAATTCTCAGAATAAAAGCAAAGGTAAAGTTGTGGCTGATGATGATAGCTTATATCCAAAGGGACCATGTCAAATCTTTTGAAAAATGGGACACACAGATGTTGAACGCTAGCATAGGTTAAAAAAGAATTATGTGCCACAACCAAGCAGAAAGAGAGAACTAAGAGGTGCATATGTGGCAGCAGCTAATGGCCAAAGTAGTAGATCTTGGTACTTAGATAGTAGTGCTACCAATCATGTGACCAATGCCCTTGGAAACATAAACATCAAATTTGAGTATCAAGGTAATGAGAAGCTTGTTGTTAGAAATGGAGAAAAACTTTTAATCTCTCATATTGGTAATTATATGTTGCCCACTTACAATCCACACACATTGCCTTAAATGGTATATAATATGTGCCTAATATTACTAAAAATCTCATTAGTATATTTCTAGATTATTGCATGACAATGATATTAATGTTGAGTTTAAAAAATCTAGGTGTTTTGTCAAGGACAAGAAGCAAAGAAAAATTCTGGTGAAATGAGTGGCTAGAGATGGGCTTTATGAGTTACTGTATTTGCCTACTCACCTGAATGGCAACAAAACCTTTTATGCTGCTGTGTTATCTGCATCTTCAATGTCCGAGTCAATAAATTGCATCAACAGTCCAGTGTCCATGTTGTCTTTTAATTTGAATAGTAATGAGTTAGCTAATGTTAGTGTTGGGTCCATTAAAACTGATGAGTCAAGCAGTGATGTTTTGAGAGACATAAAAGAGATTGATCTCTGGCATCTTAGACTAGGGCATCTAAATGTGTTTGCTCTAAAAAGCACTTTGATGTCTTGTAATCAGTTCAAGATAAATCGAGATGTCATTCCTTTATTTTGATGTGCATGTCAGTATGGAAAACAATCTAAACAGAACTTCAAAAGCTCTGAAACTAAAACCAACAAAGCCTTGGAATTGATTCACATTGACTTATGAGGACCAGAACCAATTCCCTCAACTTATGGATACAAATATTATATATCCTTTATAGATGATAAAAAAAGATATACCTAATTGTTTCCTTTAACATCAAAATCCCAAGCCTTTGACATTTTTGTTACTTTCAAAAATCAAATAAAAAACCAATTGAATTTGAAAATTAAAGCATTGCAGACAAATATGGGAGGAGAGTTTTAAAGTTTTTAGACCATTTCTTGAGAAAGAGGGAATAGCATTGAGACAATCATGTCCCTATTTATATGAACAAAATGGTAAAGCTGAGAGAAAACACAAACATGTTGTGGAAAATTGTTCTCACATTCCTAGTTGAAGCCAAAATGCCATTAAAATATTGTCAAGAAGCTTTTACCTATGCCGCCTTTACTATAAACAAATTAGCCTCACCTGTGATTGAAATCAAAACCGCATTTGAACTGCTTTATCAATGCAAACCAAATTACTCAGATATTAAAGTGTTTGGATGCGAGTGTTACCCCTTTTTGAGACCATACAATAAACACAAGTTTGATTTCTATACTGCCAAGTGCATATTGCTAGGGATAAGTATAACTAATAAATATGTTGCATGCATCATTAAGGTAGAATATACATCTCTGCTAGTGTCAGGTTCAATGAAAGTTCATTTTCATTCTCAAATGACTCTAATTTCAGTAGACAAGAGTCCATAAGTCAAGATAATTCTACCACTCTTCTAGAAAGATTTCAGGTTGTGTCATTCTCCTCTATACTCTTTGGGGGTGTTTGGTACCCCTCATTACATGGGATTGCATTGCATTAGCAATGCAGCCCCATGTTTGGGGTACCAAATGGCTACATTAGGGTGCATTATAATGCACCTTAATGATAATGCACCCTAATGCAGCCATTGGGCGCATTAGCTAAACCTGACATATAGTCGGGTTTAGCTAATGCGCGTCGAGTTTAGCTAATGCGTCTACTTACCGCATTAGCTTTAGCTTCCTCTTTTTTTTTTTTTTACTTTGTAATAATAATAAATGAATATAATTTTTAATTTAATATTATATAATATTATTTTTACATTATAATTTTAATATATATTAATAAATTTATTGTTTAATAATATTATATTATATTTTAATATTTATTATAGTAAATGTACAACTAAATAGTGTATTATTTAATTATATTATATTAATTAATATGTAAAATTATATTAATTATATATATAATTGATTAATTTTTAATAAGTTAATATAACTAATAGTAAATACTAAATAATATAATATAATATTACATTATTTAATTATATTACAATAATTAAACTAGTTATTTTTAAATAATTTAATATAACTAATAATAAATATTTAAATATGAATAAATTCGAATAATATTAATTAAAAATTAATAAAATATATAATTATTAGATTGTTTGGCACAATTCATTTTTTAGCACAATTCATTAGTATTTTCTAAATATATAATTTAAATTAGTCACAAAAAATTAATACAATACAGTGCAATATCAAATATAATATAATTAAAAATTAATACAGTACAGTGTAGTACCAAACATTGAACAACATTATTATAATACATTACTAATACAATACAGCATAATGAAATACACCTACATTAAAATAATGCAATACAACATAATACAATACAGCGTGCCAAACGCACCCTTTATGAATTCACTTAGTCAGCAGCAGCTCACAACCATTCTCAAGAGACTTCTGGAACTTTAGGACAATCCCCAAATCTTGACCAAAATGAAACACAACAGAATTTGGATACTGATAAAATATCAAACAATCACTCATCCTTGCCTCACTCACCTCACTAGCCTCAATCACCTCACTAGCCTCAATCAAACAAGTTATCTTTCGTCTCTCATCACAGAACCAAACACTCAAAAGACTTACCATCACATCTTATGATAATAAGATCTAAGACAAGGATCTTCATACCAAAACTGTACTAAATTTCCACTCAAATGGAGACAACCTTACCCCTAAATACCTCAGAAGCCTTGAAAGAACCAAATTAGAAAAAAAGTAGTGAAGGATGAATACAATGCTTTAATGAAAAATGAAACATGGACATTGATACCAAATAACCAAAGTTATAAGGTGATTGGAAACAAGTGGTATACAGAGTAAAAGAGAATCCAGATGGCACCATAAATAAATACAAAGACAGACTAGTAGTAAAGGGGTTCTTGCAAACTCCAGGCTTTGATTTCAAAGAGTCATTTAGTCCAGTTGTCAAGGCTGCAACAATCAGAATTATCCTTACATTAGCAGTGAATAATAATTGAATGCTGAGAAAAATGGATATAAACAATGCTTTCCTAAATGGTGAACTAACAAAAATTGTTTACATGCCACAACCTGAAGTTTTTATGGACAAAAGCAAGCATAATCATATATGTAGACTGAAGAAAACATTGTGTAGATTGAGATAGGCTCCTAGGGCATTGTTTGATAAACTGAAGAGTACATTAAACTCTTGGGGATTTGAAAACTCTAAGTGTGATACTTCATTATTTTTTAGAAGGGTTAAATATGAGATAATCATATCGCTCATTTATGTTGATGACATTATTATCACTGACAACAAAAGCAAAGGTATTAAGGAGCTAATTAACAATCTAAATGAAACTTTTGCCTTGAAGGATCTAAGAGAGTTGAACTTCTTTCTTAAGGTTCAGGTGACCAGAAATCAAGACACTATTATGTTGTCTCAAGCTAAATATGTACAAGATTTTCTTGTTGAGACAGAAATGAGCAATTGTAAAGGAATTGAGCCTCTTTTCAGTACTATAGAAAAATTGAAAAAGAATGAAGGGACAAAATCTCATGATCCCACACTTTACAAAAGTGTTATAGACAACTTGCAATATGTAGTACTCATAAGGCCTGAGCTTACTTTCTCAGCAAATAAGTTTAGCCAATCTATGTCTAGTCCTAGGCAACCTCATTGGGTAACATGTGAAAGAGTATTAACGTGTCTCAAGAGTACTATGAACATGTGTTTGAAATTAAAAAAATTAGAGCACTTTGATCTTGTAGCATACACTGATGGAGACTAGGCCAGTGATTTGGATGACAGAAGATCAATTAGTGGCTATTGTGTTTTTTTTTTGAGGCAATTTGATTGCATGGAGTTCAAAAAAGAAGGATTTGTTACTAAGGATTGATTACTAAATCTACTACAGAATCTGAATATAGAGCAATGGCTTTATGTACTGCAGAAATCACATGGATTAGCTCTCTACTCAGTGAGTTAAAGACAGAGATTGAAAGAGTTCCAATGATTTTAAGTGATAGGACTAGTGCAGCAGCAATAGCTACCAATCACGTTTTTCACTAAAAAACCAAACATTTTGAGATAGATCTTCATTTTATTAGGGACAAAGTAGCTAAAGGTGAATTAGAGATTAATTTTGTTGCTAGCAAAGACCAAATAGCTGATGTCTTGACTAAGCCTTTACCCTATTGCAAATTCAGTTACTTTAGAAGCAAACTCAAGGTTTTTGACAAGACCTTGTGTTTGAAAGAAGGTGTTGAAAGCAACAGTTGTGAACAGTCAACAGTTGACCTTAGAGACACATTAGCATGCCACTTAAACTACACCTATCTGCAGTCAGTTGGTAAGAGAAATGAACTAGATTTAATGAGGTGGCAAAATGGTTATGCTAAGGAATATCAGCACATGAGCATGGATGGATGGAGATTCTAGAATCTCTACATCCTTGATTAATAATAACTATATTCACATATCAATTTTTGTTTATTTCTAAGTGTTGTCCTTGGCTAGCTGTTGTTTTTCATAGCTTGTGTGTAAATAGGCCAATACTCGCAAACTTTCATTCATTCAAGTTATTCATATTAATGGAAATGCCTCCGACTCAAGCTCTGCTTGCATCAATAAGCAATTCTTAATGAATTTATATAAGTGTACTCAAAATAAAAGTGAATGTTGTGCAAATTTTATTGAACTCGTAAGTGTACAAATCTATTGTAGAATAGATTAATGGTGACGAGTGTCGATCCCACGAGGAGGTGGATTTTAATTATGTAGAATTAATTTTCTAAGTGGGTGGTTGGGTTTGTGGTGAAGTGATTTAAATTATCCTAAAATTTGAATTAAAATGACGAGAATAAATTGAAGAGAAAACTAGTATAATTGAAGCTCTTGGGTATTTGGATCCGCATCAACAATCACCATGGGCTAAATATTCCTTATTAGTGCCAATTAAATCATAAGAGGGGAATCCACACCTCATGAACCACACTCTAATCAATATGGTGCTAAGGGCTTATCGTGCCAAATAATAATAACCTTGTACTAGGGAGCCGGTGAAACCAGGGTAGTATCTAGACAAAATTATTATTATTTGTCGACAAAAAGTCAAAATATCCACAAAAATTAGAGGGGAGAGAAAATAAATTTACCAAATAAAGCCCATGACACATGTTGAGACTTCACCTTCAACCCAGCCTGAAAGAAAATTAGCTACTCATAATTGAATTAGGAGTAAAATAGAAATTTATTAAAATATGTAGAAAATACAAGATGGAGAAGGAATTACAGAAAATTGAGCTAAAAAATGAATTCAGAAATGCCAAATTAGGGGGGGAGAGCCCCATTTGTATAGATACATTGAGTAAATTATGGCCATCGGATTAAAAACATTTCGGACGCTCAGGATTGCGCCACGTCATCAGTCAATGCCACATCATCGGTCAATGCCACGTCATCGGTCCGTCTATGTGAACAGTGTCGTGAACAATAACGTAGATAATACCATATATGTGAATAGTACCGTACATGTGAACAGTGCCATTTTTCCTTTTATGCTCCTCGTAAGTTTTTCAGCTGTCCTAAGTTTAAAAGTGATGTCCGTTTTGCTGTTTGAACTCTCGTTCATTGTAAAATGACCATGATGTCCCTAAAATACATAAAATACTTAATTAAAATAAAACATACATAATTAAATTACAAGAGACTAAAATACATAAAAGTAGAAGTGTTAGTAAGACTTGAAATGTAAAATAACGATTTTCTCCTTTATAAATATACATTTTGTAACACTCAACACATCCCCCAACCAACTTATTGCTAGTCCCTAGCAAAAAAAGTGAAAACAAAATTCAAATCCAATTTGTTTTTAAACACTCGTGTTTATTCAATCAGACTAATGATAACAATTAAATAAAAATATAAGTATTATCTCAAGTCTAAAGAAACATCACACCCATATCAACCATCCACATGAATCAGCCTAGTAGACTTTGTCACAACTACTTTCAAGAATGACATGTCAAACCCCAAAATCTCACCGGAAGTAGTGACACTCTCCCAAGGAAATTTAACCCAATAAAAATAGTCACTTCAATGAATGCTAAATTTGAGAGAAAATAATATAGAAGTAATATCACACGCTCTCACCAAGATGAAAGAAATTTGCCCACAGCTTAAAAATAACACGATCTGAAGTCAAAATACTAGTCAACCCAATGTATTCATTTTTTTTACTTTTTATTTTTTCTTATTTATTTTTTTTATATGCATCACTACATCTTTTTAGCCCATAAAACTAGCTTCTACTTTAGATTATAGATCCCTAAAATCAAGAAGGACTTTTATTAGGACGTAACGTAAGCTAAGGATATGGCTAACAAATGAAGGAAAATAGGAAAAATAAAATATATGTTTAAGAAAAAGTACAGATATTTTAGAAATTTCAAGTTCCATTTTGCTTATTTATTATTATTTTTTTTGAAACAACAAATTTTTTTGTTTTTTTTGCTTTTGTTTGGCACAACTTCACTGAACAAAATAATTATTAACATTTTTCTCAAACATAAATAGGTAATGAAACTTATAAGATATCGGGTAATACTCCAAATCGTAGTGGGTTAAGATGATAAGTTGACAAATAATTTTTTTTTTTAAGGCTCAAAAGGGTTAACTATGGATAATTTATAAAAGAGATGCCTAGAAAGACTCCAACGGGTCAAAGATGACCTTTCCATCGTCTTTTACGGCTCTAAATAATCTTCCATATCTACTAGTTAGATGGGACTCCAGATGTAGCAACACACATTTTTTTTTATAAAGTTTTTGAAGCAATTTTTTTTAAATGGTTGACTTAAAAAAAATTTAGAGATCGTATATAAAATAATAAACTGCTAAGCTGTATGAAGAATGGACAAAAGGGTTACGCTCCAAGAAAAATGATAAGCTCAAAAACTCACTTGGTACTCATTATGACATGTACATTCCTTCAAGCAACTCATATTTGTCTCCGACATCAACATGTAGAGTAGCAAACATGGTGTAACATCACTTAAGACCAAAGATAATACAAATACTAAAATTTAAAATTCATTATGTCATCCAATGTTAAAACAAATCACATAATTTGTTTTTGGTTCAAATAACATTTTACCCCCCAACCTATTCTAAACATGAAAGGAAAATATGCATGCAGAAATGTGAAAAATTATGCAGAAAAACTAATTAGAAAAGTTACACTTAAAATGATAGAAATAGAAAATGGTTTTTTTTTTTACTAAGAAGATCCGTTTCTAGAGTCACTACACTCCATATTAAGCTATTTTCGGCTCAAAAAAATTTGAAAGTGTATATTTATAAAGGAGAAATTAGAAAGAAGAAGTTAGAAAAAAAAATTGTCAAAGCTTAATAAAGAAAAAGCAAATGTCTGGAATTTTTTTATTTTGGTTGTTTTTTTCAAATGAAGAAGATGCGTTTATAGGGTAACTACACTCCATATTCAGCCATCTTCAATACAAAAAGTTAGCCACAATTAGTCTCTACAACAAAAAATTAGTAAAAACTTAACCAAGATTCCACAATTGTCGACTATTCTCTCCCCCCAACTAGAACTAAACATCGTCCTCAATGTTTTAAAGGAAAGAAGTAGAGTTTAGAAGACATCACCTAGGTGGTGTAACACAGAAGAAAATATTTACAAGCGGAGAGTTAAATCTAATTTGTACTTCTTACTGCGACTACTGTTACTATCATTATTTGGACGCTCCAACACAAAGGTATAGGGGTCTGGCTCCGGTCTATAAGCTTGTAACAGATCAAGTAGCTCATTAGCAGTGTGAGTACAAATAAAAAGTTTTTTCGCTGTGGAAGGAATGAAATAGTTTTTTATTGCATGGTTAAAAAATGCGATAAAACCATCATAAAAGTTATTGACATTTAACAAATCGATGGGTTTCTGGTGAATGTGCAGATGGGCCCAAGATGCTAATGTGATAGGTGTCTCTAGAGTTGCAAGATCTCCTAGTAGGAAAATAAAAGCATCAGCATGATTAAGCATTTCAGTTATTCTTTCTTGCATACCTGAGACGACTAACTCTTCTCCAGTCAGTGAGTCAGACAAACTGCCCAAAGATTTTAGGGCTCTTGGGATGATATCTAACACTTGGCTTCATCTGACAAAAGCAGCTTTTGAGATTAATTTTGATAACCCTCGGTTACCTCCTCCATACACCAAGTGTAATTTTCTCTCTGCTATACTTCGACCAAGATCTATGGCTGCCTCAATGAACTCTTTATGTTTGCCATAGTTAAATTCAGAAAGCACACAAATGTTTTTGAATTGTTTATTGAGAGTAGCTGCCATTGTGATACTTCTAAAAAACAATTTGTGAGTGCTTAACAAAAAGTTATATTTAAGAATCTTGGTGACAGTGGATCACAACTGTGTATGAGGTAGCATGTCAGTATCAAATAACACATAAAGCACATGACTGTGGCTCACATCTTCCTCTGGTTTTACGTCCAGAAATGGCTTGAACGCCCTCTATGGGTCGAGGATAGGCTTCCCATCCAGTTTTCTTATAAACTGGCAAACATGGTCGTTTATAATCAGATTCCCGAGACTATATCGTGCATACTCTTTCTGGAATAATGACCATAACTGGAGAATCACTCCTTGTACATATCCACTGGGATGCGTTTCAAGAGACAAAAGGATATCGCCTAATTATTCCTTATTCAAGCCATCACTAATGAATTGAATCTTATCTTCCCTATTATCAGACACCATTCCTAAAGAACATGGTTTTTATCGCATCTCATTCTGACACACTTATAACAAGCAACTGAAATTCTTTGAGCTTTTCATTTTCTTGCATAATTTCTTTTACCATAACCAGACATGTATGCAATCAATTTAGGAGGTAACTCACCTGCCACTCGTACTTTTACCTTAATTAACCAGCGGATGTCAGCATGTATGTTATTTCTCATCAGCAATCGCATGCGTTCGGACTGAGCTTTATAAATTGTAAGGAGGGCATTCTGAGGAAGTGAAGGGAATCGATTGTAAAGCTTTGCTAGAATCTCGTTTCTATCCATACCTTCGACTCAGAAGATCAGTTATTATGGAAAACTGAAGTAACCGACTTGATTGTCACGGAGTATCGTTATCCGCCACTTCACCGGGGTAACAAACTAAAGCACACAAACAAAGAAAAACAAACTTAAACATATAAAAAAATTACAATCGTCCTCTTATTGAATTTACCTCAAGCTCCAACTGGATGTTGTAGACACCTCTCTCAATGTCTCTGAGTTGGCTTTCTAAATCCTCAACATGGGATACTAACTTTGGTGGTTGCAGGGCCCAAATATGATGTGGTTTACAAAATCAAATCTGCCTTTTGAGATGAGATTTTATACGTTGAAGTGGTCTAAGAATGTCCAGGAGGAACTGTTTAGCTATGGCACTCATGATTAACAATGATAAGAGAAAACTTAATGGTTAAATAAACACATTTATGCAAAAATAATTTCAATTAGGAAAAAAATAGTAAAAAGAAAGAAAAAAATTAAATCACCGAAAAGAATGAAAAATCTCAATTCAAATATGGTGGGTCACTCAAATTTACTTCGGTATCCTCTCCATGTGGTTGGTACTCTAGATATGGCTTTAATCTTTGACCATTAACTTTAAACGTGACACCGTTCTTTGGGTCCTTAATTTCAATTGCCCCATGTGAAAAAACAGTGTGAACAATAAATGAGTCAGACCATCGAGAGCATAACTTACCTGAGAATAGGTGCAAGCGAGAATTGAATAAAAGCACTTTCTGACCTGGAGTGAAAGATTTTCTCATAATTTGCTTGTCATGAAAGGCTTTCATTCGCTGCTTGTAAATTTTGGCATTTTCGTATGCATCATTGCGAATTTCTTCAAGTTCTGCCAGTTGTAATATTCTTTCTGAGCTAGCTTGCTGCATGTCAAAGTTGAATTTCTTGATGGCCCAGTACGCACAATGCTCGAGTTCCACATGTAGGTGGTAAGCTTTTCCATATACTAGCCTATAGGGTGACATCCCAATCGGGGTCTTGAAAGCCGTTCTATATGAATGCATCATCAAGTCTTAATAACCAATCTTTTTTGTCTGGCGTAACTGTCTTTTCTTATATGTGCTTTATTTCTCGATTGGAGATTTCAACTTGGCCACTGGTTTGCGGATGATATGGGGTCGCCACTTTGTGAGTGATTGAATACTTCGTCAAAAGTGCTTTGAATGCTTTGTTACAAAAGTGATCACCACCATCACTGATTATTGCTCGAGGGAATCTAAAGCGTGAAACAATATTGCTTTTCAAAAATCCTATCACCACCTTGTGATCATTAGTTCTACATGGAATTGCTTCTACCAATTTCGATACGTAGTCAACAGCAACCAATATGTATTGATGACCAAAAGAAGGAGGAAAAGGACCCATGAAGTCGATACCTTACACATAAAAAATCTCAACCACTAAAATTGGATTTAATGGCATCATGTTCCTTCGTGTAATGCTCCTCATTCGTTGACACCTATCACATGAAGAGCAAAAGATATAAGCATCTCGAAATATAGTTGGCCAATAGAAACCACATTATAAAACTTTAGTTGTTGTTTTCTTAGCATTGAAATGGCCTCCATAAGCTTGTTCATGGCATAATGAAAGAATATTCTGAATTTCATTTTCTAGGACACATCATCTAACAATTTGATCTACACAATACTTGAAAAGATAAGGGCCATCTCAAAAGAAATTCTTTATTTCTGCAAAAAAATTGGCCTTGTCTTGCTTGGTCCAATGCTTTGGAAGTTGACCTATAACAATATAATTAACAATATTAGCGTACCACGGTAATACTTCCACACTCATCAATTGTTCATCTGAAAATGACTCATTCAATGTTAAAGGTTCAGTAAGTGTGTCAAAATGGAAACGAGAGTGATGGCCAGCCACGACATTTTTTGTGCCTTTCTTATATTTAAATTTCAAGTTAAATTCCTGCAAAAGTAACACCCAACGAAGTAGTCTAGCTTTTGCATCTTTCTTTGTGAGAAGATATTTAAGAGCAGCATGATCAGTGAACACAATTATTTTACAACCAATGAGATAAGATCGAAGTTTCTCTAATGCAAACACTACTGCTAGCATTTTTTTTTCAGTAGTTGAATAGTTCAACTGTGCATCATTCAATGTCATACTAGCATAGTAAATAACATGGGGAATTTGATAAACTCTTTGTCCTAATACTGCTCCTACTGCATAATCAGATGCATCACACATGAGCTCGAATGGTAAGCTCTAGTTTGAAGGCTGAATGATGGGCGATGACGTCAACAACTGCTTCAGTTTTTCAAATGCCACAAGACATGAATCATCAAAGGTAAAAGGTACATCCTTAGCAAATAGATTGCATAAGGGTCTAGAAACTTTGCTAAAATCTTTAATGAAATGTCTATAAAAACCAGCATGCCCAAGGAAAGATCTTACTTCTCTGATTGTTTTAGGTGCAGGAAGATTGGACATGAGATCCACCTTGGCTTTGTCAACTTCAATACCTTTGCTCAAAATGATGTGACCAAGAATAATACATTGTTTTACCATAAAATGATATTTCTCCTAATTTAAGACTAAGTTCTTCTCGATACATCTCTGCAGAACTAGTGTTAGATGATGTAAACATTGATCAAATGAGTCACCAAAAATAGAAAAGTCATCCATAAAGACTTCAAGAAATCATTCAACCATATCAGAAAAAATGCTTACTATGCATCGTTGAAATGTAGCAGGTGCATTACATAATCAAAATTGCATTCTCCTATATGCAAATGTGCCAAAAGGGCAAGTGAAAGTGGTTTTCTCTTGATCTTTTAGTGCTATGAGAATCTGATTATATCCTGAGTAACCATCTAGAAAGCAATAAAATTCATGGCCTGTTAATCTATCAAGCATTTGATCGATAAATGGTAAAGGAAAATGGTCTTTATGTGTGACAGAATTCAACTTTCTATAATCAATGCATACACGCCATCCTGTAGTCACTCTAGTGGGTATCAATTCATTATCAGCATTGGTAACTACCGTGACTGCTGACTTTTTGGGGACAACTTGTACATGACTGACCTATGAAATATCAGAAATTGGGTAAATGATACTTGCATCTAATAACTTAAGGACTTCAATTCAAACAACTTCTTTCATGTTAGGATTTAACCGACGTTGCATTTCCCTAGTAGGTTTAGCATTTTCATCAAAGTGAATGTAATGCATACAGTCTACTGGGTTTATACCTTTTATGTCTGCTATGGTCCATCCTAATGCTCATTTGTGCTCTTTTAAAACATCCAACAACTTAACTTTTTGTTCGTCATTTAGGGATGATGAGATAATCACTGACAAAGTACTTTCTTCTCCCAAAAATGCATATTTCAAAGTGTTGGGTAATTATGTGAGCTCGAGTTTCGGTGGTGATTCCGATAATGGGATGATTTTCTTCTCTGATGGTGCTAGTTGTTCAACTCTTGACTTCCATTTATTAGTGTCCATGGGTGGTGCTGAGTCAAGTAGGGCATTGACCTCATCGACTGATCTGTCAATATCAAAATCCAAACTAAAGTGAGTTAAGCATGTTTGTAAAGGGTTATCACTAAGGTTTGAAAGAAAAATATTATCAACTATTGTTTCTATTAAATCCACATCAACAATTCCATCATCTGCATTGTGAGGTTGTTTAGCAATGTTGAAGATGTTTAGCTCTATAGTCATGTTGTCGAAGGACAACTGCATATTTCTAGTTTTGCATTGAATGTGAGCATCGGCAGTTGCCAAGAAAGGTTGGCCTAGGATAATGGGGATGTGCTTCCTTGAATCTTGGATTGGTTAAGTGTCAATTACCATGAAATCAACAGAAAAATAAAACTTGTCTACTTGGATAAGCACGTCCTCCACAACACCACACGGTATTTTCGTGGATCGATCTGCAAGCTGTAACACCACTGAAGTTTGGTGTAATTTACCCAGTCCAAGTTTCACAAATACTGAGTAGGGTAACAGATTTTCACTAGCTCCTAAGTCCAACAAAGCATTCTCAATTGTGTAGTTCCCTATACTACATGAGATAGTGGGGGAGCCTGGGTCTTTGCATTTTAGAGGAATTTTATGTTGAAGTATAAAACTAACATTTTCTGTTAAAAATGTCTTCTTTTGAACATGAATATTTCTGTTTTCAGTACAAAGATCTTTAAGAAATTTGACCTAAGATGACACTTGTTTTATAGCATCAAGCAAAAAGATGTTAACACTTACCTGTTTGAAGATTTCAAGAATCTCACTTGTAGCTTTCCCTTATTTCCTTTAGTTAACCTCTAAAGAAATGGAGCTTTCAAAACGTATTCTCGTGGGTTGGTTTCTTCTTTCTCCTCCGATGGTGAGTCCTCAACATTTACAGGTATAATTTGATTTGCTTTTGTCACCGGCATCTCCACTTTGTTGTTGACTTCTTTCCCTTTTCGCAAGGTCATGACAACTTTGACCTCTCCGTGCTGCTATGGTTAACTGGTGCTTACTTCATGCACCCCTTTAGGATTAGACATTGGTTGACTTGGAAATTTATCTTTCTCAACAGTCATTGCCAACGTTTGAACTGAAGAAGCAAACTGTCCCACCATCTTCTCGAGGTTTGAAATCGATTGGGCTTGTGAATCGAAGCCTGCTCTCATCTCATTTCGTAGGTCATCAATGGTGCGATTCTGTTGTTCAATCGTGGAATGAGTAATATTCTTGAAATTTTGGAATGCATACTCTTATGGTTTGGGTTGAGAGTAATTCTGGTTTTGATTGTATGGTCTAAATGGTGGCTGAGAGGCTTGACGAACTTGAGGAATTAGTTGCATTGGTGGAGCTGAAGCTGCTGGTCCATTCTGTTGGAATCCTTGAGACCATGAAAAATTAGGGTGGTCTCTCCATCCAGGGTTATATGTGTTGGAGTATGGGTTGTAATTTGATGGTTTTCTTATTACACCTATGGCATTGGCTTGATCTGAGTATGAGTCATGATCAAGTGGCTCTGTTGATTTAGCAGTCGATAACGATGCTATTTGTCAAGAGAGACCTTCAATTATCGCTTTGACTTCTTTAATTTCTAAACTTGACTCACCAATGTGAACCTCATTTACTCCTTTAATTCTTTTAGTATTCTTGAGCAATCGACTCTGTTGTTGGGAATTATCCGCTTGTCGCTGGAAAAATTTCCAAATCTCTTATGCACTTTTTGACATTAGCTCTCCTCCACTTGTTGCCATTAGCCATTCTTACACATATGGCAATAATCCCTCCAAAACGTATTGGCATTGGTGCCATTTCTCGTACCCATGATGTGGACACTTCAAGAGTAGCCCATTGAAACGCTCCCATATTTCGAAACACTGCTCGTCATCTCTCTGGGTAAATTCTGAAATTTCCCTACGAATAGCATTGGTTTTATGCACTGGGAAGTCTTTATTCAAAAATTTCGTTACCATTTGTTCCCATGATGTAATGCTATTAGCAGGCAATGTATTAAGCCATGAACAAGCTATATCTTTTAAAGAAAATGAGAATAGTTTAAGTTTAACATCATCGTCTGAAAAATTCTCATATTTAAAAGTTTGACAAACAACATGAAAATCTTTCAGATGATTATATGAGTCCTCATTTTCTGAGCCATATAATGTTGGGAGACAATTTAGCACACTAGGTTTTAACTCAAAACTCCTAGCAGCTACATTTGGGTATCTTATGTATGATGTGCTCAAATTAGCTAAGGGACTAAAGTAGTCCTTAAATGGCCTCTCCTATGGTGGTGGTTGTTGTTGCAAATCCATTTCATTTTTAACGTGTTTGTGTGTGCGAAATGTTTTTTCAAGTTCAAGGTTTATAGGCTCAAGATTAGGTAATAGTGACCTTCGACCATACATGCAAAGAACACAAAAATACAAAATGAGAACAAAACGAATAAAAATAAAGAGGAATGAGAGATTACGGTACTAACCTTATCACACTGTTACAACCTTACTATAACACACGAAACAAAATACGTGAAATAAATTAGCTAAAAATAAATTAATAAGATAAACAAAAAATTACAAAGAAAAAAAAGAATAACTTGAAAATTAAGTTACAGAATTTTAAAGAAGAGAAAAAGAAAAGAAATTCTTACCTCAAAATGTATATTCACTTTTTTTTTTAAATAAAAAAGTTACAAGAAAATAATTAAAAGAAATTATTTACAAAAAATTAATTCTACAAATTAAAATAATTTACCTCCCTGGCAACGGCGCCAAAAACTTGTTGTGCAAATTTTATTGAACTCGCTAGTGCACAAATCTTTTGTAGAATAGATTAATGGTGACGAGTGTCGATTTCACGAGGAGGTGGATTTTAATTATATAGAATTAATTTTCTAAGTGGGTGGTTGGGTTTGTGGTGGAAGTGATTTAAATTATCCAAAAATTTGAATTAAAATGGCGAGAATAAATTGAAGAGAAAACTAGTATAATTGAAGCGTTTGGGTATCTAGATTCGCATCAACAAGCACCATGGGCTAAATATTTCTTATTAGTGCCAATTAAATCATGAGGGAGAATCCACACCTCATGAACCGCACTCTAATCAATATGGTGCTAAGGGCTTATTGTGCCAAATAATAATAACCTTGTACTAGGGAGCCGATGAAACTAGGGCGGTATCTAGACAAGATTATTATTATTTGTCGACGAAAAGTCAAAATATCCACAAAAATTAGAGGGGAAGAGAAAATAAATTTACCAAATAAAGTCCATGACACATGTTGAGACTTTACCTTCAACTCAAACTTGAAAAAAAATTAGCTACTCATAATTGAACTAGGGGTAAAGTGGGAATTTATTAAAATACATAGAAAATACAAGTTGAAGAAGGAATTACAGAAAATTGAGCTCAAAAATGAATTCAGAGATGCCAAATTAGGGGGGGAGAGCTCATTTTTTATAGATACATTGAGTAAATCATGGCCATCGGATTAAAAATATTTCGGACGCTCAGGATTGCGCTACGTCATCAGTCAATGCTACATCATCGGTCAATGCCACGTCATCGGTCTGTCTATGTGAACAGTGTCGTGAACCGTAACGTAGACAATACCATATATGTGAATAGTACCGTACATGTGAACAGTGCCATTTTTCCTTTTATACTACTCGTAAGGTTTTCGACTGTCCTGAGTTCAAAATTGATATCCGTTTTGCTGTCTGAACTCTCGTTCATTGTAAAATGACCATGATGCCCCTAAAATACATAAAATACTTAATTAAAATAAGACATACATAATTAAATTACAAGAGACTAATATACATAAAAGTATAAGTGTTGTAAGACTTGAAATGTAAAATGACGATTTTCTCCTTTATAAATATATATTTTCTAACACTCAACAGTGAACAACATCAAAATTTTTTAAAAGAACTTTTGGAATTATATAAATACATTTAGCCATTAGATAAGTAACGCATAACATGCACTTGATTTTCTTTATTATACTATTCATAGTAAAAGTTGACAGACAAATATTGTATGAAAATCTTTTGTAAAACTAGTTTAGATGGTATGTCTAACTACTCATATTTTGTCAATTGGTATAACTAACCGCGAGTCTCAATAAACTTTTTTTAATATTTAATAATTTGTTGTCTTATTATAACACCCATTTCTTTACTAAATAGCAAAACATGAGTGGTCTAACATACTACCTCAAAAACCACATGTGGAATGCTGGTCATACACAAATATTTCTCTGATATACATATACATATACATACATACATACATACATACATATATATAATGATTATGAAGACAACCAATGACAATAAAAAATAAGATTAGGAAATGACACATATGGTATGCTGGTCTTACAAAAATATTTCTTTAATAAATAAATTAGAAAAGACTATCAAGCCAATCAATGACAGTTAATAATAAAATTAGGAGAAGACACTAGATAACCTAGCTGAGGTAAATTTGCTTTAGAATATATAATTCTTTTTGTTTTTCTAAATATTCAATTTTAATTATATTATTGTAGACTAGAGAGTTTGGTACGCTTGGCACATTGCTCTTTATCCATATATTACTCGCCACGTCTAAAAATGAGTAAATGTGACAATTAGCTAATAGAAAATAAGCAGTATCATGCAATTCATGAATTTGGATCCAGTTTGAGCTTAATTATGCTCATCTTTTTATAATTCTCTACCACACGTACATTTATAATAGTATATGGTTAAGATTTAATTAAATATTATTTTTTATATCCAATAACTACCAATATAAAAAATTTACAATTTATTCATAGTTATTTGGACTAGGCCTTTAAGTCATAAGAAATACGTCTGTGGGTAGGTGTGTTGAGATGGTATACTAGATCAACCAACCACTTCAATGTTGTAGGGTTCCACAAAATTCAAAATAAAAACTTTATGGGTCTTATAGTGAGACCTACCACAAAAATCTATTTCATTTTTTTACAAAATAATAAAATTTCCATTTGGAAAAAATTGAAATAAAAATTTTTCTTTATAATATTTAGTCACTCTGTTAACTCCATTAAAAAAAAATTTCTTTGACTACATCTTGAAGTTTTCTTTAATCTCAAGTGTTTAACCAAGTCATTCTCAAGCAACTAAATTTAATTGGTCACTTCAATATAAATCCTAGAAGAGTAGAGGGTTAAAATATTTATTTGAGTTTAGGCCGCTTCTCTACTTTTTTTTTTCAAATTTTACAAATTTATTTATGATATTCAGAAGAACTTTTCTTTATAATATTTAAAAGAAATTAGAATAAATTGAGTCTTTTGTAGTTTCGGCCCATTTTCGGTCTAGCCTACACAAGATCATTAGGACTAAAAACACTAAAGATTAAAGAGTATGTTTGAGTCGAAGATTGTGAGATAGCACCCCCTAATTGGTTCGGTGTTAAGGTGTTTTGATGTTTGGGGTATCCCATTGGGACCTTATGGGGCCTAAAGATCCATGTGGAACTTACAAAATGCTTTAAGGCTTTGGGTAACATAATTTTCAACAAATGCAATTAGAGGTTTTAGAGTAGTTGTGGTCATAACACCATAATACCAAAAGTAGGCTTAAGTTTTTACATATTGTTATCAATAATGATAGAGCTACATACAATTTTGCACAAACTAATATGATATGAAGAGATTGACTAAAAAATAATAATAGTTATTCTTTTTAATTATGTGTACCTATGATGATTTGTTCACACTTTTTTGTACAAGATAGTTGTGACTCTACAAATACTCTATTGTTAGAAGAATGTTAAAACTAACAGCATGTAAAGTAATTTTAGAAGTGCCAGAAATACCTGCATTTCAGAGTTCCTATTTATGATGCTTCTATATTATTGAAAGAATTACTCTTATTTATGATGTCTTTTCATTATTGAATTAATTACGAATGGTCTTTGGACTCTTTAGGATGTTCAAGATGTAGTGACCTACAAAAAAGAGTCTTTAGAAGTAGGGGTGGGCAAAATCGGGTTCGGGTCAACCCGATTGGGTTTCGGGTTGTTCGGGCTAGACAAGAATCAATCCGAACATAACCCGAATTATTGACCCGACCCGAACTGACCTGAACATAGTTCGGGTCGGTTCGGGTCGGGTCAATAGTTCGAGTTATGTTCGGGTTGGATTTAAAATGGGGAGGATTGAGTTCGGGTCAAATCGGGTCAAATCAGGTCAGTTCGGGTCGGTTGAAATCGGGTCAATTCGGGTCAAATTCAGTTAATGCAATTTTGAGCTATTTTTTTCCTATTATTGTAGTTTTTATGAAAGTTTTAAGATATTTTTCTTAATTGTAATCATTTTTACTAATTTTCAACTGAAAAAAGAAAAGAAAATGTTATTAAATCAAATGAATAAAGTTAAAATGCTATAATAGGATTATTTGCCTATTGGCTTGGAGGGTAGAATTAGAACTATTATTTGCTCAACCAACAAAATCCAAAGTTCCAAACTTAATAAAAGTTAAAAGTAATACAAACTTACAAAGTCCAAAACACAATTTCCAAATATTAGTCTTTAAAAGTTTGAAACACAAACTCACAAAGTCACAAAATTAAATTGTTTAGAAACATAAATCACAAAGTTCAAAGTTCAAACATTAAAACTAAATAAGCTTTCTTGGTTCCTCCACCTTGGTTCCTCCATGGCTCCATGCAAGCACTTTGACAAGTTCTAAATTCAAATTTTTGAACTCCAAGTTCAAGTGCCGATTGCCTAGAGAAAGATTGAGAAAATGTACAATAAATATTTTCCTTAAGCCACGCTCCAAATGAACAAACTCAATTCATATAAAAAATTGAGCAAATAAACCAAATTCATAAGGTTACACATCACACACAAACACAAATAAATAAATCCAATTCATATCTTTAATTAAGCTAAAGGGGTGTAACAATCTTTCTAATTTCTATTATATCATTATAAATTTATAATTACAAATAAATATATATGTTTACCAAATTTTTCAATACACACTTGATTATATATTTCTATTATATCATGCTTATTTTATGGCATTAATCACCGAATCAAGTTAATAATAATACTAGACAATAATAACACTCTATCAACTTTAACTTGTCTAACTAAAACAATTACAAATTAGACTTAAAATTTAAAACTATAACAACTATAATTATAGCTTAAATTACAACCAAATACTAATAGTACTATAATATCAAATTATGAATAATAATATATATTAAAAGTTACCTTTCAAACATCCATAACACCAATGTCGGCGCTCACCGCTTCCACTGTCGAAGCTTACGATCTTATAAGCTCTATAAAATCCAAAAAAAAATTAATAACTCAAGTACATGACTGCATGTAGATGTTCTATATAAAGTTATAATGCATTTTAAATATATTATGTATTTAATGGATGATAAAAAATTAAAAACATTACCTTCTTGTAATTCCATATAAAACATTTGCTCCTTGATATCTTCTTGGAGGTTGTAGACGGGATTGGCAAAAAGTTTAGACTGCAGCCAATTTTCAGTGCATATCAATGCCTCAACCATAGCCGGGGTTAAAGAACTCCTATACTCATCAATAATACGACGCCCGGTGCTAAAGGCAGACTCAGATGCCACTGTGGAGATAGAAACAGCAAGGACATCTCTTGTAATTTTCTCAAGAATTGGATACCTCGATCCATTCACCCTCCACCAAAGCAAAACATTAAGTTTAAGATTGCTGGGATCTTCAACTGGGTCCTTCAAGTACCTTTCCACCTCAGATACTACTCTTCTACTCTCATTCTAAACAGAAACCTTCCTGGCATATCCAAGGAAAGGGCGAGATACTTGAAAAACGTCATCACATTCACCACCAGCAACATCTACCAAATTAGCCTCAGTCGTAAAACATTGAGAAGAACTTGTACCTCCATAGCTGCCACTAAGACCACTCTCACCATACATCGATGGTGTGGAACTAGCGGAGAATGCACTATATGCATCATAAAACTCATTCAACAAGTCCTTCACTGCTTTGGTCATTTGTTCAACCATCAAACTATCATTGCCAAAAATGATCTCAAAAATATGTTTAGCAAAATCCATTTTCGCTCGTGGATCAAGAATAGAGGCAATAATCAACATTTTGTTTATCTTTCCTGTGGACTCCCAATACTTGTCAAATTTTTCCTTCATACTATAAGCCATAGAAGACACCCAAGGATCTGTACTTTCTTGCAGTACAGTCAATGAACTCTCAATTAAGCCAATAGTATCATAAGAAAGATTAGAAGTCACACTCAAAGAGGCAGAAAACAATAATGTGGCATCATAAAATACCTTCAAAAACTTCACAATTCGTTCAGCACTCTCCCAATCATCCGGTCCAGGTGGGCCCACCCTTCTAACATTATTTTCTTTCTCAGCAAAGTATGCCTCATAAGGTTTATCCACTTCTGCCATTCTATCAAATGTCGCTTGAAATTTCAGCGCAGTCATCAACATCAAATAAGTGGAATTCCACCTGGTAGGACAATCCAAAACAACAATTCCTTTTGGACAATTCACCTGCTCAGTACATTGTTTAAATGTCTGCAGCCTCATGCTGGAGGATCTCACGTACTTCACTGTATTTCAAATAACGGTAACACTAGCATGCAACTCTCCCAATCCTGAAACAACAATCAAATTCAAAATATGTGCACAACAACGCACATGCATATATTGTCCCGCCAACACAAGTGCATCATCATTCCTTCAACTAAGCAACTGCATAGTGACATAACCAATAGCAATATCATTTGCAGTGGCATTATCAACAGTTATTGCAAACAACCTCTTTATCCCCTAATCTTGTAGGCAAGCCATAATCTTTTTACCAATCGACTTCCCTCTATGATCTTCGATTGCGCTAAAACTAATAATCCTCCTATTTAAACACCAATAACTATCAATAAAATGAGTTGTAATCACCATGTAGCTCATGTTTTGAACAGAAGTCCATAAATCAGTTGTAAGAGACACCCGCTGCTTGTTGTTGCAAATCAAACTCTTCAACATTGCCTTTTCCTCCAAAAATAACTCCATAACATCTCTACCAATTGTTCTTTGAGATGGCATAACAAACTGAGGGATAGCTACACTGCAGAAATGCCTAAATCCTTTGTTGTCTACAAAACTGAGCGGCAACTCACCCATAATAATCATTTTAGTTACTGCCCTTCGACAAGCGTCTTGACTCCATCCTTTACCCAAAACCAAATTACTTGCATTTTCTTCGCCGCCCTCGGATGTCAAATTTTGTTGACTTCCACTTTGTTGTGCCCGAAATGTCTTGTATGATTCACATGTCTTTATATGCCTTGTCATATTTATAATCCCATCAAGCCTTGAATGACATTGATATTGCTTACCACAATAGTTGCACATACATTTGTTTGGATTATCTTCGAGTAAAGTGAAATGATTCCATACTGCCGATCTTTTCTTCATTGGCATTCTTTTCCGCTTTGCCTTTTCCTTTCCTCTATGGGTTCCTTCCATTTGTACACTTTGGTCTTCAACGTCACTCATCGAATTCGATTTTGAGTGTCCAAGCATCTGAATATTCAAAATAATAATTAATAATCATTAATTCAAAAATCAAAACACATAAATATTATTAACATAATCCATAAACAAAAATTAGTAATTTCAATTCAAGTTGTTCATGCTCCATAAACAAAAAGTAAGAAATTCATGATTAATTAATTAATTTATAATATTTAATTGTCCATTCCCCATAATAATATGATATTATTTGTCTATCTATATCTTATTTCTTATTATAAATTAAATCATTTGATTTAACAACTTAACGGATGATTAACATACAATAAAATAATAATTGAATTTATTAATTTTTTTAGGGTTGAAAGCTTGAAGCTACTGCACAAGTACACATAATTACATAACACATTATAATTATAAAATATATACAACATAATACTTAATTTTAATATTTAATCTACCTAATGTGCTAATTTATTCATAAAAAATCAATTATTAACTATTATTAACAATTATCAATTAATATTATTTCAATTATTAACTATTATTAAAAATTATTAACAATTATCAATTAATATTATTTCAATTATTAATAATTAACAAAATTTTTGTTATTCGCTGGCTAACACCATTTTCATATGTCCTTTATGCTTGATTGATATAGTCTATTCGCTAAAGAGAGCAAATGATAACAAATTAATAATCAATGAAAGAAAAACAAAACCCACCAATCAACAATTCCTTTTTATATATGAAAAAAAAAAAATTTCTGATGAGCTCAATAATTAACAAAATTTCCTTGATTTTATTACTAATATTTATAAATACATAATTAGTTAATTACAACAATTAAATAATAACCAATTACTGAATTATATAATAAACTATTTAGCATATATAATTAATTAATTATATAGTGTATATATACTGTGAACTGAAAACTGAAACGACTTGGGAAACTTGAAAAAAGTTGAAGCTTGAAACTTGAAAGTGGAAGGTGGAAACCGGAAAGCTTCAAAATCGGGTTCGGGTGGAGAGGATTTGGCCTTCAAGCAGCAGATCGGTGGCCACGGCTCACGGTTGGACGGGCGAGATTTCACTTCTTAGCAGATCACAGCTTCACTTGGGAGTTGGCAGTAGCAGATCGCGGAGATGCAGACGACTCACGGCTCACGGCTGGTCGCGACTTCACTTGGCAGCAACAGATCGTGATTTCAGCAGTTGGCAGCAATAGATCGCATCTTGTGGTGGCTGGTTGCAGACTTGCGGGTTGTGGCTGCCTTGTTCTGTTGTTCAGTTGTTTGTGTTTGTTTAGTTGTTTGAACTTGTGAGTTGTGATTTGTGAAGTTGTGGCTGACAACGTGTGTGTGTGTGTTAGGTTTGCGAGTGAATTGTTGAGACTTGAGTGATTGTGTGCAGTGTGTGTGTGTGCTGTGCATCGTTTGTGTGTGCTGTGCAGCGTGTGTGTGTGCTGTGCAGCGTTTGTGTGTGCTGTGCAGCTCGTGTGTGTTCACTGAACGTGCTGTGCAGCTTGTGACTTCTGTTCTATTCTGTGCGTGTGCTGTGCAAGTGTGCAGCTTGTGACTTGTGTTGTGTGTGTGTAGCAGCGTATGTGTGTGTGGCTGTGTGCTGTGCAGCTTGTGACGTGTGTGTGTGTGCTGTGCAGCCGCGTATGCGTGTGTGGCTATGTGTTGTGTGCAGTGTTAGGCTGTTAGCTTAGGTTTTTTTTTTTGGGAACCCGATCGGGTATTCGGATCGGGTCGGGTTTGACCCGAACCGATCACAACCCGATCGGGTTTGTAAATTTCAATCCGATCGGGTTTCAATCCCGACCTGATTTGACTCGAACCTAAAATTTATCGGGTCGGGTTGGGTCGGGTCAGATCGGGTAAAATGCCCACCCCTATTTAGAAGGCCTAGCCGGCAACTGCACTTTAACAGTCTAATCAATACTGAAAGTTTAAAAACTAGGGGAAAAGATGAATAATTCAAGATAATAAATGAGTCTTACAAATTTTCCTTTAACTAGGCCATTATATATTGGAGGGCATTCTTATAGACATGTGGCGAAGGCCTACTAGTCTTCTTTTATCAAGTAATGGCATTCTAATAACCTCATATCATTCGAAAATTAAAGCCTTATTTTATGTTTAGCCTCATGGGTTCTCTTATTTTAAGGTCCTCTCTGGTTAAAGATCTTCTGTTTTCTTTCCATGTGGGGCATTCTTAATAGGTCTTCAAACACTTTTAAGAGACATATATGCTCTGACCGGCCTACCTATCATAGGTATGCTTGCATGTCTTTTTGGGAACACTTGCTAGCAAAACATCTCCTTTAAATAACAGATGACTATTTATACCAATTTGACAATTCCTCTTACTGAGTTGAACAGAATTTAAGGAGGCCTTCGCACGTCACATTTTGATCCCCTACGTTGACAAGACCAGTTGACTCGTATGATAAGGAGACAACCTCTATGAACCCAGAATGCTTTAATGATCCCCTCAATGCTTCATCATTTTCCATAATCCTACTCAATCCTTTTCTTCTTGGGGGTCTTTTTCAAGAATGGTGGGGTTATTTATCGAGAGCTTTTTGTTTGTCCAACATGTCTCTCGATATGTGTCATATCATCCAACAAGTGTCCCTATCTTATTAGTCTAAATTTAACATTTAAAGTGAGTTTCTATTATAACCTTTCTTTGCTCCTTTCTTTTCCTTCTTTGAACTGAATTTTCCATATCAAATTAGAATATTATGCTTCAACCTTATTAGTTCAATACCCCTTTTAGTTTGAAAGATATACAAAGTTGTCCAATGCTTACATTTTTTTTTTTTTTTTAATATAACCAAACTCAGATATATTATTTCTAAGCATGGCAAAATATGGGCTTTGTCTAGGGCATTTTCAAGCTCAAGCTCAAGCCCACTAGAGTGGAAGCATAAGGGTTGGGCTTGGATTGAGCTCGTTGCAGTCTTGGGCCGGGCTTGGGCTTTCATTTATTTTTTCAAAATTTTTTTAACTTGTTGTAAACTTGAAATGAGTTAACAATAATTAAGTTGTTATAATTAATAATGAATTACAGAAAATGAATATTTCAAAATAAAATAATAAATAAAGAAAATGAAGCAAATGAAAGTTTAGAGATTTAATTCCTTAGTACTGAATTCTCCAATTCAAGCACCCTCTTAATTAATTAACGGTTAAAAGAGAGTTTACCATTGCAATTTTAAATTGTTTTTGATTCATTATTGATATATGAATAAGGAATTTAAACTTTTTTATTTTTCCATTATTTTTCAAACTTTAATTTATTATTCTAATTTATAAATTTATTTTTTTAAAAAAATAGAGAGTTTGGGCTAGACTAGAGCTTTTTTTCCTTAAGACTTTGTCCAGAGCCTCATGTGGGAGGTCTGAACCAAAACCTGTGCAAAGAACCGGGCCAACTCGGGCTTTTTTATGATCCCTAGCTATTTCTATTATCATTAAGCGCATGGAGATTAGATTTGCAAGATGGATAAAATTAGAATTTATTATTTTGTTTATGTGAGCTGTAATTCTAATTGAAAACTTTTCTAATTGATTTTAGTTGCCTAGATTGTAACTGAGTTGTTTTCTCACATAAACAACGTAACAAAGTAAGTTTGAGTAATAGGTTCCAACTAAAGAACCATTGTTTGTTATTCTTTTATTCTTGTTGTCCAATAGAACAGGGAACACTTTTCTAAACTCATATATACTTTTTTAGGTAGGGTTTCATAGGATTTCAATTCAAGGGATCTATATATTATAGTAATCAACTTGCTCCCATCTTTGCAAGCTTGATCACTACCCAAGATCCTTCAATCAAAACTTTACAAGTTGCAAATTCAATTGATTAATCTGAGTGATTTCAATCTAATTGACTAATCATAATTATCAAGAAAAAAACAACAAAGAAAACGAATCAAACACCAAAATCTTTAACGTAGTTCAGTTGGGCAAGATTACTCAACCTACATCTACGGGAGAAGCTATCAGAGGAGCTTTATATATGAATCAATGGAGAACTTTACAGAGCTTTGAACAAGAAATAGCAGAGCAGCTAGAACTTTCTCTCTCTTTCAATTCTCATAACCACACTCTAGAATCACCATCATAACTGACTGAGGGACCAGCTCTTTAAAACCAGAAACTGTAACAAAAGTAAACCTAGATTGCACAAAACCTTGGCATGTAGCATAACATAATTAACAAACTCTTTAGCACATGCATCACATGTGAGTCACTTAAAATGGTTTCAAAATGCTTCAGCATATGCCGTTTTCTATAGAGCCGTTTTCTAATATGAAGACACGTGAGCAGCATATGCAAACTTTAAGCTTCGTAACCCTTAAAAAAAGTTGTCGTTTCTTTGCTACAGATTTGATTCATGAGCTCGCTTCACATGTGTATTTTGCTATTGATTTATTTTCTCTGCAAACGTAATCTTACATCATGCAAGGTCTTCCAATTTGCATTTTATATGACTTGATGGGAAAAAAATGACCTAAATGATTTGTGTTTTGTTGGTTGACTGTTACTGCAATTCAATTTTTTTTTACATTATGATAGAGTAAACTACTTAATCTATTCATTTAACTGGAATGGTTTAAATCAATATAAATTCATGCTCTCTTATTAATTCTCACATCGAACGATCCCATATATTGAAGGAAATAAGGTATAAGTTAAAAAAAAAAGGGTGAATTTCCTCATAGCTTTTACTCACAAAGACATACCATGGACAATGGAAGATATTGCAACATATTGTTGTAAGTTCCTCTACCTTTCTATCTCGAATGGGAATTGGTGAGTACATTAGCTGACATTAATGTAAGTACTTGATGGAGCGAGGCATAGCGGAAGCGAAATTGATAGGATAGGAAAACTAGATATCATTTTAGTACTGGATCAAGCCAACGCGATTAGCTTAAGCTCTAATTAAAGCGTGATTAGATCTCGTTCTAATCCAAACGACTCTACAAGAGAGATTTTGATAGATAATCCCAAGGGGAATTATAAAAGAGGATTTTTATTGAATAATTGAATATGAAGTTATGAAAATAATTATAAGACCTCTCTATTTATAATAGAGGAAACTCACTTCCCTAAGTTAACTTAAAAAGTGAAACTAAATTACAATTATAATGGAAATGAAATATACTTTCTAAACCTCATACTTTAATTGACTCTAATGAAAATGAAAGTCCTAAATAATAAAATACCATAATTGACTCTAATTAAAGTAGAAAGTCCCAAAATAATAAAATTCTAAGATCTTAAAATTCCTAAATTAACCTAAATTAACTTCCTACATCAGTACTGAATTCGTAATTTTTTGAAACTAACTAATTTTTGTTTTCTCAAAAATCTCAATACTAAAAAAAAGTGCATTGAATAGGATTGAAAGAAAATGATAAACGTCAAAAAGTGTAAAATTCTTGAAAAAAAATCTCCACAAATTTTATGTGAAGATGAAATTACGTAATACATGATCGCACATGAGTTCAGATTATTTTCTAAAAAGTAAATATAAGTTTTTCAAATTTATCAACTATGTTACTCAAGTTATGGAAGTGGGTATTTTGATCCATTAACTATTTTAATGGTATTAACTAAAAGAAAGGGTGGTTGTATTTTTAGGATTAAGATCATTTTCTAATATGAACTTTTCCTCAATAAAAATTTACGGGTTGATTGGTAGTTAATAAAATAAAAAAATAAAAAAAGTTAAATCCTATCAATATACTATTAATATATGGCACATGACATAAAATCGTTAAAAGCTTAAGAAAGATTATATCAGAAGAAGATGCTTATTCGACATTTCCACCGCACACTTTTGTTAGCCCCCCCCCCCCCCCCGGTTTCTAGAAGATAGTTATAAAAAACAGATAATTTTTAAAATTTTCTATGGATAATAGACTCAAAAACTCACGTAGAATTTATTGTGACATGTACATTCCTTCACTAGCTCAATCAATTTCACTTATCAAATCTTTCAATTCACACTTGTTACCAACATTGACATGTAAAGTGGCAAGCATGGTGTAACGTAATTAAAAGCTAACAATAATACAAATATTAAAATTCAGAAGTTATCATATCATCCAATGTCCAAAGAACACACAAAATGCCTTAAAAGTTTTTTTTTTAGGAATCTTCACCCTCAAACCTATTCTAAGCATTATCCTCAATGTTTTGCACTTGGAAGCTATACATGCAAAAAAGTGAAGAAAACAAAGAAGAAATTAAGGAGCTCATACTTGAACTGATTGCAAGTGCTTAAGAAATTGAGGAGCTCATATTCGAAGGCAATTTTTTTTTTTGTGTTTTTTACTTTTTTTATGTTTTGCAAACAAAACATCACAAATACTAAGAAGATGTGTTTCTAGAGTTACTACTCTCCATATCTAACCATCATCGACTTAAATTTATTCAAAGTTAGTAAAAACAATACTAAGATTGAGAGATTCCACAATTTTCAACTATTCTCTCCCCCCAACTTGAATGAGACATTGTTCTCAATGTCCTAAAGGAAAGAAGTGGCGATCAAGTGGCTTTAAAGCACAAGCACCATGATATCCCCAGTTGTTTTAATCATAATCCAAATTATTGGAATGTCATTTAAAAGTTGGTTGTACCTGAAAAAGGTGAAGATTTTTCTTTGGAGAATAACCATTCACCTTTTCTCTAGAGAACAACTAAAGTCCTCCTTTATATTGTTGAAAATCTTTGAAAGAAAAAGGTAGTGTAGGAGGCTAAATGCTTAGTGTGTAGGAGTTAGATATAGCCCATGCTCATGCTCTGTTGGATTGTAAGATTGCAAAGAAAGTTTAGAGAAATTCTCTTTTAGGAAATGAAGTTTAAGGGGATAAAATTCTAGATGTTGTTAACCTACTTTACTCTTTCCATCATCAACACAGTAAGCTTAATGGTGAGTTAGTTGCATCACTTAATAAAGTCTTATTTAAAGGGGTTAATAAAGATCCAACATATTGGTAGCTAAAGCAGCATCTATTGTTGATTTTGTCAAAAGAATTAAGCGACCGAAAAATGATTTCTTTGTAGGAATGGTCATTATAAAGCAAAATCAGTAGTGTCCACATGAGGATGGATGGTTTGAAATTAATGTGGATGCCGCAAAGGATATGGAGAATCAATTAGCTGGTTGGCAGCTGTAATTTAAAATTTCAAAGGAAAAGTCATTACTGTTGTTGTAAACACAGTGAAGAGTGCTATGGATATGGGGATGGTAGAAGCCAAAGTTGTTTTGTAGGGAACACATACAGCCCTTATGGCTTAGGCAGCTTTTGTAATCATAGAGTTTTACTCAAAATGAGTGATAGAGCTAATCAATAACAAGAAGGGTAGTTTGACATAAATTTTTTGGGTGATCCTCGACATTTTGGAAACTAAGAATATTTTTCAAAATTTTAAAGCTCAACATGTTTCTAGAAGTTGTAATACTTTAGCTCACTCTATGGCCAAATTAGCCCTAAGGAAATTAGACTCTATTATATGGCTAGATGAATTTCCAATTGATATTTTGTATTTGTTCTCTTCATGAGTAATGAAAGGTGTACTTTCTATTTTTTTTTTTAAAAACAAACTTATGCATGTCATTAACATAATATTATCAAGCCTGTAAATTATATAAATACCAATATACACCCCAAAACAAAAAATGATAGTAAAATGCTACTAGAAATTCTGTTTTTCTTACCTCTACTATTGGAGGAGGCAGTTCATACTTAAATTCTCCATTGCTGCTACTTGAGTTAGTCTTACTCTTTAAAATTCTGTCTTCACAATATTTTCAGTGATATTCTATTTTTTATCTTAGCAAAGTCTTACAATTGTAGGCATAGACATTTGTTTTACTTTGGCACGAAAGCAAAGTCTCTGTTTTTTATACCACACCATATTTTTTCTTTCTTTCTTTCCTTTTTTTTTTGGTAAATCCACATCACACATTTACTTAGATAAGAAAATGCGAGTTAGGTGAAAATACTTAAGGATGGCAATAAAATTCGGATCTAACCGCATCCGCAAGTATTTGGAAGATCCGAATCCGTATATTAAAATGTGGATCCAGATGTGGAAAGTTGAGATCTGCATAAATCTAGATCAAGATGCAAGTACATTTGGAAAACCAGATATTCAGATCTGGTTAAATTTTATTTTAAATTAAAATAAAATTAAAAAATATATTAAAAATTAAATTTTATTTATGGATTTATGATGTTGTTATATGTTATTCATGTTGAATTATTAATTGTTGAACTATGATTGGATTTTATTTGTATTATTAGGTAAATTATTGAATTTTTAAATTATATATAAAATTATTGATTTTTTATTTTTGCCAATCCGGATATCCAAAATATCTACCTGGATATTGCCCGCATCCGGATCTGCACACACACACACACACACACACACACACACATACATATATATATTACGATCCAAATGCAGATCTGGATACAGAAATATAGATGCAATCCAGATCCGAATTTTGCCAATAAAAATACTAAGTGACTTAATGTTGTTTGCACATGTTGCTATCATCCACGTGGCAGTATGCATAAGGATTGTTACCGATTTGTACAAGTACCATCTTACACCTTTTGCCATTTAAATTAATAGAGAGATAATGAATTTTGGATGGTAACTTGATTTTTTCAACAATAAGAGGCAATTTGAAAAATTGTCATTTAACGACAGGTAGGCCAAAATTAACCCCTATTAATTACTATAATATAAGTAATGACTCTTAGCAACATAAAAATTTGTAATTACAATAAAATGATATCAATTAAATAATCTTTTGTGATTCATAAACTAAAGCAAATTGGGAATATATATATCAAATTTAACTTTTATGAAATTAACATAGTGGTATTAAAAAATAAAATGAAAATATATAGGCTTATGAAACTTAAATTTATAAGGCTTGGATAATTTCCTACCATGTAAGAATATTATTTAATTATAACATAATCAATAATTTCATTTGAATATGTATGCTAAATGGTTGTTAAAAAATAATATATACTTTATGATCAATTTTACAATAGTCCTTAATAGTATATAAAATAATAGATATTTTAATATACAATATTAATTTTTATTAAAATATAGGTGATCAAGTATTTTTAAATTACAAATAATCTTACTCATGAGTTTATTAATGTAATTTATAACATTAACTTAAATATACATACTTAGTTGGTTGTTTATTGGTGTTATATCATATATAATTTTTATAATTACAAATTATTTATTTAATTTTTGTTAGATAATCTACGACATATTATATTTTATACTTAATAGTAATAGATTTTAAAGCATTTATGGTGTATATATATATATATATATATTGAAGTTTTGATGTGTGGTGAATTTCTTACTGGTAGTAAGACCCGTTTTAGGATAAGGATTTCCGCTTAGGGCTGTAAAACCATACCTGTAGCCATTCCGACAAAACCAAAGATGGTATCAGAGCTAGCCAGGGTTCGAGCCGCGGGGGAGGAATGAGCTTAATATATATCCCAGTCACTGTTACTGGGGCCCGCACCCTTACGAGGGTGACTCTACCAACACCCACATGGGTGATGTGGCATTAACGTGAATGCGTTACCTGGTGATGGGCGGATTGCCTACTTAAGTATAAAGTAGCGCCCCTCATAACAGCTTAAGCTTTTGGGTACGATTGGTAAGCGCCTTAAGATGGTATCAGAGCCAAGGGAAGGATAGTGTAATATTGTTTAGAGATTTCGTGTTTATAGATTTGTGTTTTATTTTGAAGTTTTGTTGTGTGGTGAATTTCTTACTGGTAGTAAGACCCGTTTTAGGATAAAGATTTCCGCTTAGGGCTGTAAAACCATACCTGTAGCCATTCCGACAAAACCAAAAATATACCATAGGTTTTTACCCATGGACCCTCTACTCTGTAGAACATCGTCCTTTTCTAGCTCTTCTTCCAGGAAGACTAGTGACTCAAAGCATGTTGTGAGTTCAGAAGAATTCGTTATTGAGAACTTTGATAAAGCAATTGATTGTTGGAAACTTCCAAAGATTTCCAAAGAAAAGATTTACAAAACAAAAAAGCTTGATTTTTTAAAAAATGATTATGTGATAAAAACTGAAGAACGTGATATAACTATTGTTGAGCCATTTGAAACAATTCATTTGTTTTCAAAAAAATCTTTAAAGAAATTAAGAGAAAAGAATTTTAATTATGTTCATATAGGTTTAATCCAAGTCGTAATAAAACCTTTGACCAAAGAAGGCCTGGATACCTTCATCCTCGCTGTCCTTAGAGATGGTCGATTCATCTCTTTTGATGATTCTTTACTAAGTAGTTTTGAATCGAGTCTCTGTAAAGGCCCCATATCTTTTGATTGTTATCCAAACATAACAATTTCTCTTAAAGACAAAAACATTTTGAAAAGCATGATTTTACAGATCAAAACACATAATTATAATATGATTAAGGGATCAGTTCCTGTCGCCTTGATTTTTAAAATTTCTTATAAAGCCATGATTTCTGCTTTCAGTACGCAACATAAATTCCAGTCAAAAAGAGACGAGACTCTTCTCTTGTAGACTGATATGTCCAAAGCCAACACAGTTATTCCAAAACCAATCCAATGGAAAGATGTCCACCTTCCAGAGAAATGGATTCTTGAAGGAGCTGCTCCACCAGCAATTCCGAAACAACTTGAGCTTAATACAGAGTTGCTAAATGTGACTCAGTATTCTGATGGTAAAGTTAAACTGTCTTTCAGGAGATCTACTTCATCCAGATTTTC
This sequence comes from Citrus x clementina, assembly GCF_000493195.1. Classification (NCBI taxonomy): domain Eukaryota; kingdom Viridiplantae; phylum Streptophyta; class Magnoliopsida; order Sapindales; family Rutaceae; genus Citrus; species Citrus x clementina. Next base: position 11,490,710 of record NW_006262274.1, read on the forward strand.
TGATAAAGAGTCGTGCTCAAGCATTCCTTCATTAGAAAAGAAGTTTACAAAAGTCCCTTCTGTCATAAATCTCCCTTATCAACCAGTAAAGAGTCAACCTAGGTTTTCCACCTCGGATATACCTAGTTCTTTCATACGTTATGTTGACTATGCCACTAGTGTCCCACACCCAATCTATACTAGTAGTCAACATGAACAAAGACAGGACGAGAAGAAACCTTCTCCTTCAACTTCTCCAACATTTTCTGCTGTCACCGAAAATGTTATTAATGTTATTAAAAAGGATTTCGAATTAGACAAAAATCTTCTTCATAATGATTTTTATTCAGAAAGTAATAAAGATAAAAGACTTTTGTTTTTTAAACAATTTCTGAACCAAAGAAAAGAAATCCAACAAAAATATTATGAATTTGTAAATTTACATCAAGTTCATATATTGTTTTTTGATTGGTTCGAAATATATTCTTCTGAGAACAACATTTCCTATCCTTTTAAAGAATCAAACCCTATTACTATTAGGAAGAAAATTCCTGAGTGGAAACTTTCTGATAGTGATAGAACCGTAGAATCTGAGCATCCACCTCTTCGGAGTTTAACCGTTGATCACGGTGAACCTCCTGTCCAAATTAGAGCTTCACCTTATAAAATCCCTAAACCTAAGGATTCTGATGCGAATTTAAGTAGTATTATTCAACAGAATAATTTCTGTAATACTAACTTAAATACTATAGGAAAGCAGTTGACAAGAATAGAAAACCATTTTTAAAAGTCGACTATAGCCGTTTCCACCGTTTCCCCTGTTCCATCAAAATCGAATTCTGACAAAAAGCTCAAGGAGCCTATTTTCAAACCTTTTCAGGTTTCGAAAACTAGTCAAAAACTTGTTCAAGAGTCAAAATCAGATTTTGCTAAAGCCATTAGAGAACAACTAGATAGGATAGAAGCTGCTTCTTCCTCATCTAGCAAGGTTCAAATTGCCCCTGATACTCCCCAATCTAGCAAGATTGGAGTATTGGAACATGACCAAATGTCTATAGCCTCTTCTGATCTAGAAGCCTTTAAAGAAGAACCTACCCCTAAAGCCAACAAAATCCATTAAGAATTAGCCCTTCCTACTGTCAAGTCTCCACCTGATTTGGCCATAGACAATAGGCCTAGTGCATTAAACCAATCTCGTTTTAATGCATCCTCTGTCTATGAATGGAATATTGATGGTATGTCTGAATACAACATTTTAGGATTGTTGCAACAGATGACCATGGCAGCCAATGCCTATAAAACCCAATTAGGAACTTCTGACAAAGCAATTACTGGTCAACTTAAAGGTTGGTGGGATCATCTTCTCACTAAACAACAACAATTAGATATCCTTAATGCCATCCAAATAGACGAGAATGGAGCCCCCATTCTTGATGAGTTTAATAACCCAATTCAGGATGCCGTAGCTACCCTGATTCTAACCATATCCCTTCATTTCATAGGAGACCCTTCCCATCTTAGAGACAAAAATGCTGAGTTACTACATAATTTGAGATGTAGGAAATTTAGTGAATTCCAAGATTACAAAACCACCTTCTTCACCAGACTCTTTCTCAGAGATGATGCAAATCATATAACCTGGAAAGAGAAGTTCTTAGCAGGATTGCCTACTCTTCTAGGTGAAAAGGTTAGGAATTCCATTAAAGCCCTTTATGATAACCGCATTCCATATGATGAACTCACTTATGGTGAGTTAGTCAGTTTCGTCAACAAAGAAGGTTTAAAGATCTGTCAAGATTTGAAATTACAGAAACGACTTAAATGGGAGCTTAAAAAGTCTAAGAAAGAATTAGGTAGTTTCTGTAAACAATTCAATTATGACCCCTTTAAAACTTTCACTTCCAAAGAATGTAATGGTGAATGTTCTTCCAAACCTCACAAGAGACATTACAGATCCAAAAGCTATAGAAAGCCATTCCATAAATTTAGAGAATCTTCTTATAAGAAACCACGGAGGCCTTACAAGAAGCTCAACTTCTCTAAGAAAAAAGGAATTTAAACCCAAACACAAAGCCCCTTTCAACTACAAAGAAGCCATACGCCATAAGTATGGTATAAAATGCCATACTGCAAAGTATTGTAGAATAAATCGAAAGCTTCATGAACTTGGCCTTGATGAAGAAATCCTCTCCAAGGTCGCCCCTCTTCTTATAGAGTCCTCTGACTCTGAGTCTTCCATGTCGGGAGATAGTGACCCCCTTCAGGTCGATGAGCTTATTGACTCAGATACCTCTACATATAGCAGTAGTGATTCTGAAACAGATTCTTATTTAAAGAAAATCAATGTTTTGACTAAGGATCAAGAAACCTTTCTTGAGCTCGTAAAGCATATTTCTGATCCAAATCTTCAAAAAGAATATCTTGATAAGCTTTTGAAAACTCTGGATTTTAATAAAGCCGAGACTTTTAAAATTCCAATCGTTAAAAAGAATTCTTATGATCTTATTGAAATTTTAGACAAAAAGAAAACAAAAAAGACAACCCCCAGTATCCAAGATCTTCAGAAGGAAATTAAAGACATTAAACTTGAGATAAGAGAGTTAAAAGAAAAGCAAAAGAATGACTCTCAAACTATCCAGCTTCTTTTACAAAAGCAACTAAATGAAAATTCGGATAATGAATCCAATTCTGATGATGAAGACAAAAATGATCAAAACCTAGGAAACATTGAGTCTATACCCAATGATTTTCTATTTGTTTTTAAACAAGTTACTACGAGAAAATATTTAATTAAAATTACCTTAATTTTTCCAATGATTTTGCAATAGACGCCATTGCCCTTTTTGACACTGGTGCCGATTTGAATTGCATAAGAGAAGACATTGTCCCCAAAAGATTTCGTGAGAAAACTAAAGAAAGACTTTCTGCCGCCAACAATTCAAAACTTAAAGTTAATTCTAAGGTCGAAGCTTCAATTCATAACGATGGTTTTGAATTTAGAACTTCTTTTGTTCTCACAAATGACATTCATCATGCTGTCATTTTGGGAACCCCATTTATAAATCTTATTACTCCCTTATTGTCAATTACGATAGTATATCTTTCAAAGCAAAAAATAAAAGATTTGTTTTCCTGTTTATTGAAAAACCAAAAATAAGAAATTTGAATATTGTCAAAGCTTGTTCTGTTTATCAGAATCAAATCAATAATCTTCTCAGATTAAGACAAAATGATTTAATGTTTTTACAAAAGGATTTAAGTTTACAAAGAATCGAAAACCAATTACAAAATGATTTCATACAAAAGAAAATTTCTGATTTCAAAGCTCTTATTGAAAAAGAAATCTGTGCTGATCTACCATCTGCTTTTTGGAATAGAAAACAACACTTGGTAGATCTACCTTATGAAAATTCTTTTGATGAAAGACATATTCCAACTAAAGCCCGTCCAATCCAGATGAACATGGAATTGGAACAACACTGTAAAGCTGAAATAAGTGACTTGGAGTCCAAAGGACTTATTGTTAAATCTCGGTCTCCTTGGTCTTGCCCCGCGTTTTATGTTAATAAGAATTCCGAGATTGAAAGGGGAACACCTAGACTGGTAATAAATTATAAACCCCTTAATAAAGCATTAAAATGGATTAGGTACCCAATACCTAATAAAAAAGGATTTGCTTTAAAAACTGCATTCTGTTTTCATATTTTCAAAATTTGACATGAAGTCGGGTTTTTGGCAAATTCAAATCCATCCTAAAGATCGTTATAAAACCGCTTTTATTGTTCTATTCGGACAGTATGAATGGACGGTTATGCCGTTTGGTTTGAAAAATGCACCTTCAGAATTTCAAAGAATTATGAATGATATTTATAACCCTTATTCTGAGTTTTGCATTGTTTATATAGATGATGTTTTGATTTTTTCCCAAACCATCGACCAACATTTCAAACATTTAAAGACTTTTAACTTTGCCACTAGGAAAGCAGGTTTAGCAATTTCTAGTTCTAAAGTCTATTTGTTCCAAACAAAGATCAGGTTCCTAGGTCACCATATCTCCAAAGGAACCATTACCCCTATTGAGCGTTCTCTTGTCTTTGCGGATAAATTCTCAGACAAAATCCTAGACAAAACTCAATTACAGAGATTTCTAGGAAGTTTAAATTATGTGCTTGATTTCTGTCCTAACATCAATATGATGTCTAAACCTTTACATGATCGATTAAAAAAGAATCTTGTTGCATGGACTGATGAGCATACTAGAACTGTTAAACTCATAAAGAATTCTGTTAAATGCATTCCATGTTTATATCTTGCCAATCCTGCATTACCTAAAATAGTTGAAACTGATGCATCTGATTTAGGTTATGGAGGCATATTAAAGCAAGTAGATAATAATAAAGAACAGATAGTCCAATATGTTTCTGCACATTGGAATGAATGCCAAAAGAATTACTCTACTATCAAAAAAGAAATTCTTTCAATTATTTTATGCATTTCCAAATTTCAAAGTGATTTATTAAATCAAAAATTTCTACTTAGAATTGATTGCAAAGCTGCAAAACATGTTTTAGAAAAGGATGTTCAAAACATTGCATCAAAACAGATTTTTGCACGGTGGAAAGCCATTTTAAGTGTTTTTTATTTTGATATTGAATTTATTAAAGGTGATACAAATTCTATTCCTGATTTTCTAACCAGGGAATTTCTTCAAAACAGATAATGCTGCCGAAAAAAAAAAGACAAAGGAAAAGGCATTGCCAAAGATATTGAACCTAAAGCCACTCCTAAAGAACCCCAATCCTCTCCTCCTAAAGAAAAACTACTCTCCTCTGCCATGCCAATCAAGTCTTGGATTGACATGATCGAAGATGAAGAAGCAAAATCTAAAGCCCTTTCAACTCAAGACCAAGTAAACCAATGGAAAAAATCCATCTCAAAATCCCCTGAGCTTATGCTTGCCTTACAAAGCTTCTCTCAAAGCCAAGAATCTCCAAAAGAGATTTCTGAAAAAGAAAGCCCTAAAGAAATTACAAAATCTTCCCAAAATATTATTGTTTCCGGTGAAAGTTCATCATCACAGATTGTCCTTTCACAACCAACAAAGAAAACCTCGGTTTGGTTTGATAAAGCCCATTTCCAAAATATTTTAACTATCGAAGATGGGTTTTACCATATTGAGCCATTTCAAACACTTACAAAGTTTTTCCCCAAAAGCTGGTTTTTTAAACCATGGGATTTAACAAAACCATAGCCTGATTATCAAAGTATTTTGGAAGCCACTGAGTCAGTTAAATTCAAACATTTTTATCTTAGTGACTCCCATTCTGAGCCGGCCTATTCCACGGCCACAATCTTAAAAGTCTTGAGCCCAAAACAGTGGGGTGATTTATTCGACAACCAAAAAAGATTTCCCTCCAATTTTCAAATGCATTTACCACATTGTTTGACCTATTCCTATTGGGATTATCAACAGGCCTGGTACAACACATTTTTTATCCAAAACCCAAAGAAAGCCTACTCATGGTTATTTTTCTTTAATTCAAAAATAATTGTGCAAAGCCTTACTAATTGGTTTCAAATTTGGTGGAATTACTTTGGCCCATGCACTGACATTCTCACTCCAAATGCCATCAATTGTTTGAACCTTTTTAAAGCCTATTACATTCCTTCTGAGTCTGAGAAAAGGTTTCCTCATTTCCTCTGTTTTTGTACAAATTTCTTCCTTTCATGGGTATGGATGTGGAACCTCCGTTATCACACCCATGATGCCCAACTTATCCTACAAAGAACTTTTAAAGTAAAATGGTGGTCAAAGTTCGATGAACAGTCTAAATTGACTGACACCTTAGTCCGAAATTGGCTCTCTGCCAAAGGATTTCTTGAACCAACCATTCAGCACTCCAAAGTCCAACAAACTTTTCTAACCCAAAAATCTAAAACCCAGTCTCTTTTAGCCAGTGCCAAAACTGAAAAAGAGTATTTTAAAGTTATGCAACAGCTTCTCGTCACGAGGTCTGAAACATCTGTTGCAAGTTACTCCTCAAGCACCTCCGGAGATGAAGAGCCTTTCATTTCCCTTGGTGATGAAAATGAAGATGACTGCTTCGGCATATTTTCCCCATTAATGCATTCCAAATTATTATTGTACTAATATAAAAAAAAAGTAAATCCATTCTGCTATTATTATTTTTCTATTCTCTTGTAATTACTTTGTTTGTATATCTTCGGGTGGTCCCCTGGACACAAGTGAGAGCGCACATGTCTCTTCACCCGTATTATTCTTGTATTTGTATTTTCTTGTTACAAAGCTACAGCTCCACTACAATCTACAATGAAGAGTTCCAAAGATTACTGTTTGCTATAACTCCGCTATCCAAAGATTACTGTTTGCTATAACTCCGCTACAGTGAACAGTGGAGATTTCCAAAGATTACTGTATGCTGCATCTCTGCTACAGTCTACAGTTTAAAAATTTTTTGTATAAAAATCGAGAGGAAGACTTAGACTCTTCAGATTTTTCATTTCGAAGTTTAGAGCTTCTCTCTCTTCATTCTCTTCCTTCTCTCTCTCTCTCTCTCTGGGAATCAGGAATCATAAGGGTTCAAGGAAATTTTTCTGTTTACAGAATAGTTCCTTACCTTCACGATTAATTTCCCTTTCTTCTCTAAAAAGAAAAATCAATCAATGTAAGCATTTCATTTCCAGTATTATGTTCAAGCATTTAAAGCATTTGAAAATTTTATTTAAAGCTTTCCATGTATGTTTAAGTATCTGTACTTTAATTTCCGCAATTTAATTTAAAGCACTTAAATTTTATGCATCTTTTGCAGACTGATCGGTATCAGATCTGCCTTAAAACTGCTACGTTCCTCTGAGGCAACGAGACCAGATCTCAATCCTCAGTTGTATTTTTTTTCTTCTCCATTCATTCCTTCAGAGCACCATTTCTGGGATCCAGACCTGGTACTGTGTATGCACCCTAGCCTTTAGATGAATGTTTGTTGCTAGGCTTGCTTAAAGAATTTAATAAATATTTGGTAAATAATTTTGGTATATCGGCTGGAAACTAGAACGTGCGAAATATTGATCTGTTCTAAGTCAGATCTGGTTCCAAAGGCAGATCTGGCTCTGCATCGATCTAGATACAACGCCACGTACCTTCGATAAAACCTGACCAACCGCGTTCCAAAGCAAATCTATTTATTTTAAAGTTGGTAATTTATTTTAAAATTTTGACAAAGCCGACTCAATCAAAGCATTGTTTAACTTGAGTTCTTAATATTTGACTTCCAACGAAAGCACATCCATCCTTCGATCCTATTTCCTTCTGGTATCAGAGCATACCGTCAATATTTTTGGCTCTTTATCCATTGGTTTACTTGGTCTTGAGTTGAAAGGGCTTTAGATTATGCTTCTTCATCTTCGATCATGTCAATCCAAGACTTGATTGGCATGGCAGAGGAGAGTAGTTTTTCTTTAGGAGGAGAGGATTGGGGTTCTTTAGGAGTGGCTTTAGGTTCAATATATATATATCACATTGCAAATTTATAGGAGGGTTGAGAAGTAATTTTTAAATAAAACATGCTATTCAAGTGAAATTGTTTCAAACATTAATGGTAGTCAATTATTTCACAAAAAAAATTATTTATCTTTTTCTTTAACATAAATATTATACACCATTGATTAAAAATGTAATGGCACACAATTGAAACATTATTGATGCCGTCAATTATTTATTTTTTCTTTAATATAAATATTGTGTACCATTGATTAAATCGAATGGTACATATGAAATATTATTGATGCTATAAAAAATTACAACATCATAGATGTACCCTAGTTAGTCATACTAATTCAAAATAAATAGCAAACAAATAGAAATTTAAAATAAGTTTGGATAAATAGTAATTAGATTAATTAATTATAAAATAAAATCATATTAGGGCAAATAAACAATCAGAAAAAAAAAATCAGTCCCACAGAAATCCCTTATCTAAGGCTAATATGGTTGGCTTGTTGCATCAATTATCTATAGTAAGAAACATTGTATAGGTTGGGCATGGATAAGTTTGGTTGGAGTCCAGTGATCTTTTATTTTTTAAATAAATATACAACATTAAATTGGGTGGATCCTAATAGGACCTGTTTAACCTGCCCAAATGAGATACTTTATTAGTTGAGCACATCATGTCAATATGCTAAGGTGGTCGTCCAACTAATTTAAGTTTTTCTCAATATTATTTTACTAATACAAATGAGCTATAGTCATATCAACTAATAATATAAGCTTTTGATAATAAAAGGAATTGTTAGCTATTTTAACTATAGATTTACGGTGAACGAAAACTTTATTATCAATTGTATTAGTACAACTAAATAAAGAATAAAACAAGAATTTCAACGGTACTAAATTATATGTCAAAGGCTATCGAAAAACAATGTCTAGAGGCAGTAGCAAAATACAACAAGTGGTAGTAGCAAAATACAAAAAGTGGCTTTGATATTTGATGACAGGCAGTGGTGCATGATTATTAGTGGTAATTTAATTATTAAATCTTAAATGAAATAAATTAAAATACATTAAATAAAAAATTTATTATTTTTTAAAAAAATGAGTATTAAACATGCCCAAACCTGTGGAGAGCAAGTCTCATTTTAAGTCTCATTTTGGTGTATTATGTTAGTAAGTTTGATCAACATATTACACTTAAGTTTTGGTACCAAATGGCGGTTTGTACAGTTAATGCATACCAACCTAATACATGGAACTATACATACCTTAAAACTTTAATAGCACCCAAATTCTATGTACAATCAACAATTTATGAGTGACCATGTAGTTTTTTTTTTTTTTCAGAAGAAAGTAAGCCTTTCTATTGATCAAACAACACTATCCAATACATTCACAACCTTTCCTAGTATTGATTCTAGCCAGACAATAGATATATTTACTCCTACAACATATTTTGCTAAGGAATGTGCACAAACATTACAGGTTCTAAGGACATGTTTAACACTAACATCAGGAAAATCCCTTTTTGGACTTTGAATTTATGTAATTATCCACCAAATTCCTATTTTGGTGCCCTTTGTGTTGTTTACTAGCTCAGCCACTTCTAGGCAATCTATCCCTATAAGCAAAGAGGATGGAGCTGCACTTCTTGCTACCTTTAAACCCCACTCAATGGCCTCTGCTTCAGCATAACTAACAGTCTCCTTCAGCCGAGTTTGCTTGATGCCTGCAACTACAATCTTGCTTTTGAGTCTTTTATAATTGCACTTAATCATGCCACTTGACCTTTACTATTAACGGCTACATCCACATTGATCTTGAAAACATTCTTTGGAGGGGATAATTACGACTTTTGCTGCTATACTTTTCTGGCTTTGAGGATATGAGTAACTTCAATTTTCCTAGTTCTCTGATATGCTTCTACCACTGTGTTGGTTTAGCTACTGAAAGTGTTGGATCAATCTTCATGCCTTCAAAAATAAACTTATTTCTTGCATGCCATGCAACCTAGCAAAACGAAATTATTAACTCAATATTAGACTTTCTTAGATTGGAAGACAAGTCTTGAATGGAGTTGAGAATATCTTAGTTTGAGGCATTTTGGTAATTAAAAAGGAAAGGGGGTGGATCCATATTTTCTTTTTTGCTTTGCACTCCTATAAGGCATGGTTGATTGTTTCCACACTCCTGTAGATCTCTGACAGATCGAATCTTGTAGGCACTTTCTTTTCTATAAATTCTCAGCAGTTGGCAGAAGATTCTTGGTTACCCTCCATAACAAATTCTTCATTTTTCAATTAAATTAAGAGACCATAGAGCATTCCATCATTTAGAATTGCAGGGTGAACTGTTGGGTTCATTTGGAAGTTTGATTTTAAGGGCCATTTGATAGCAACTTTTTATTGTGTATTCACCTCTTTTATTAAAATGCCACAACAAAACATCCTCTTTTTGACTTATTGGGAGAGGAATCTTGAGAATTACCTCTATATTTTTCTGCATAAAGTGTTACTTCAGCTTTGCTTTATTTCATATGTTGTCTTCATCAATTAGTTCAGCCACAGTGGTTTCGATAGGTAGCGTTGAGGGTGAGATTAGTTTGAAAGTGTCTAGTCTTGGTAACTAGCTATCTTTGTACACAAGAATATTGTTACTATTCCCAATTCGCCATCTTGTCCCTTTCTTTATTATTTGCCTTTCTCATATAATTCTCCTCCAAATAAAGTAAGGATTAGAACTTACCTTTGCATTAAAAAAAGAGGAGTTTCTATTGTATTTTGCCTTAAGCATTTTAAATACTAGAGAATTGGGAAATTGAAGCAACCTCTAGCCTTATTATACCACTATTACTTGATTGAAGCTTGTAAGATCTCTAAAACCCATCCCTCTTCTACTTTTAGCATAACTTAGCTTATCTTAACTCGTCCAGTGAATTCCTTGCTTGTATTGTTTTAATCCCCAATAAAATTTGGCAATATCTCTTTGGATTTCTTCACATAGCCCTTTTGGGAGTTTAAAGACACTCATGGAATAGGCAAGTAAGCTTGGGCAACTACTTTAGCAAGGATTTCTTTCCCTCTACTTGAAAACATCTTGTGATGCCAGCTAGAGATCTTGCTTAAAACCTTTAATTTGACGTCTTTAGAAAAGCTCATCTTTTACCTGCCTATCATGGATGGGAGACCTAAATACTTTTCGTGTTTGGACACCACATTAAGCTTAAAAGTATTCTTAATTGTTATAATTTGCCTCTCAGAAGTTCTTCCACTGAAAAACATAGATGATTTTTCAAAATTAAAGATTTGAATTGAAGCCCCTGCATAGCTATCAAATATTGATTTTAAATGCTTACAATCAGCCACTAAAGCTCTTGTGAAAATTAAGTTGTCATATGCAACAAGTAAATGAGAGATAGTGACATCCTTAGCAAATCTCAGGCTCTTAATCTGCTGATTTCTTTATGCCTGAATTAATAAGTTTGAAAAAGCTTTTACACATAAGATGAACATATATGAGGAAATGGGAGAACCTTGTCCTAGTCTTTTCTCTGAGTGGATTAAGCCTTTTGGGGCCCTATTAATAATAACTAAATAAAAAATTGTGGTGATGCAGTTCATTATCAAGTTTACCCACTCATTAGAAAAGCCAAGCTTCATCATTTTTTGTTTTAGAAATTGTCATTTAACCCTATTATATGCCTTGCGAATGTCTAATTTGAGTGCTACCGATCCATTCTTTTTTCCATTGTTATGTTTGATCTTATAGAGGCATTCATAGCCAATAATACATTGTCCGTAATGAGTCTATTGGGTACGAATGCACTCTGTTTAAAGGAGATAATTTGGGATAGGATTGGTTTTAATCTATTAATAATTGTCTTAACTACAATTTTGTACACCAAATTATACAAATTAACTGGCCTATACTCAATGACCTTTCTAGGTTTAACAATCTTAAAAATAAGGGCAATGTAGGTGTGATTAAAGGTAGCTAAGTTACCTTTTTCATTGCGGATGTGCAGACAAGTATCAATAACACCAACTCTAACTGTCTGCTAGTGTTGTTAGAAAAAGGCTGCAGGCAAGCCATCTGGACTTAAAGCTTTTGTTGGGCAAATCTGAGACAAAGCGTCCCCAATCTCCTCTGTTGTAAATGGTTCCTCCAGTTGAGTGATCATCTCTGAAGTCACCTTTGGCATCATTTTTTTAAGACATTTTGAATCTAGCATTGGCTTGGACTAGAAGTTGTGAACAAGTTATGGAAGTACTCACAAAACTTCCTTTCTATTTCATCACAGTTATCTATCCATTGCCCTTAATTATCCTCAATTCCCAAATTTTGTTTTTCCTTTTTCAAGCAGAAGCTTTGGCATGGAAAAAATTAGTATTTATGTCCCTTCCCTTTGGCAATCAGCCCTTGACCTTTGTTTCATGTATATCTCTTCATCTATCAACATGTTGTTAATATGGTTTCCTAACTTTCTAATTTGTACCCCCATCCATATCATGAGCATTACTCTGCTTCACATACTTAAGCTACTTAATTAGCTTATTTTGCTTCCTTTCTCTGTCCTCGAATTCAGAATTGCTCAAAATTTGAGTTTAGCTAAAGAGCCTTTAGCTAACTTTTGAAATTGCTGCACTGGATTTTCCCTTGTTCTCCCTTCAAATTTTGCTCATTCATCTTTTATAATGTTCTTGCAAGCTTTATATGAACTCCACATGTCTTTATAGTGGTCTCGATTGAGAGATTTTTTCACATAGCTTCTCTCTTTACACCTTTCTTTCACCTCGATTAGGAGTGGGCAATGATTTGAGACCTCATTCACTAAGTTTGCTACTGTTAAGTCCTGAAAGTCATCACTTTAGTTTTTGCAGTATAAGAACATGTCCAATCTTTCTTCGATGTAGTGGGGGTCGTATCACTTATTTGACCACGTAAGTGGGTAACTATTATAGCCCATATCAATCAAATTGCATGCCTAAACAACTTCTCTAAACTTAGACACTATATTTAAATTTTTATCACTGATCTCTCATGTAAATGCATCACTTCATTAAAATCTCCAAAACAACACCAATGATAAGAGAAAATACCTGCCAACCTCTCCAGCAGTATCCAAGTGTGATGTTTCTGATTGGTTTCAAGATGGCCATATGCCTCTGTGCATTTCCACACCTTGCCACTGTCATTGTGTGCCACTGCATCAATGTGGTGATGACTCTAAGATTTTATCTCAACATTTACCTCTAAACTCCAAAACAAGGTTAATCCTCCTCTCATTCCGTTTTTGTCACTCGCAAAATAATACTCAAAATTATATTTTCTACTTTTTAAAAGAAACTTGCCCAGCCAACATTTTTGTTTCACAACGATAAAAGATATTTGGCTTGTGCAAGTGCATAATTTTCTTTATGGTTAGGCGCGTTCGAGGCTTCCCCAGACCTTGAACGTTCTAGCTTAGGATCTTCATGGATGCCTGCGGGGCTGGTTATTTCTTCCGAATCCACCATTGCATCATGCTCAATGATTAACACTAAAAAGTGTATGTGTAATAAAGATAAAATTATTAGTTTTACACTTATTATGTAGATTAATACGCTCATTATTTCTCAATTATCTTAATACTCCCAAATATATTTTTGTGTTAAATTAATTCGCAATATATTAATTTTTATCTTATAAATATTTTTCAAGAATAAATTGGAATTGGAAGTGGGAACAAAGAAGGACTGTTGGAGCAATTTGGAAGCATTATTGAGCCGATGGAAATAAAAAAAAAATTAAAAAAAAGAACAATTTGGTTTCTCGTAATGGTCAAATGGCCATCATGGCCACTTGACCATTACACATTTCAATGTGTGTATATATATATATATATATAATAATAATAATAATAATAATAATAATAAAATAAAGATAATGCATTCCTTGCCTATAAAAGGCAAGGAAATGCGGTAGAGATGAAAAAAAAGCTTAAGCCGAGAACCAGAAACTAGTAGAGCTGATTTTTCAAAAGCCGAGAGAGAGTTTAGCTGAGGACTTCTTTCTTTTCTTTTCTTATTTTCTTCTGTATCAGTTTCCTTGTAATATATTTCAAAAGTTTATCAAAAAAAAAGAGTGTTGTGTTTTCCTCCAATATGAGTGGCTAATTTTACTAAGCTGAGGTGAAGGGTGAAGCTCAAAGTTTCAAATCATAAAATTAATTACTTTCTCAAGTGAGTTTTAAGTTATTTTATTCTTTTCTGGCTATTTTTATATCATGTTAATTTATAAATCTCACTGGATTTTATGGTATTTTGACATAATGTCGACACATTAATTGTGGTGTATTAGGTACTTTATTTCATATTTATCCACACACATAGTTTGTTGAGAATTAAATGATATAATAATTAACTGGTAAAAGTGAGGCTAAAAATTAGGGAGTATTAAAATTATAGTTTGAATACTGAGAGTGGATCTCGTAACCTTAGCTTATTTTTAAATTGATTTCAAATAATTTCTTTTCTTTACAATTAATTTTCTTAGTTTTAAATTGACTATTGGATTTAAAATTTCATGTGGTTCGACCCCGGACTCACCGGGTAATATTATAACTAGACACTTTTATACTTGGGAGTAATACACTTTTGAGTCGTGTCACTTAATATCAACTAATTTCAACTGAAGTTTTGCTTTAGGAGAGCTGGGAAAGCTCCCATTATTGAATTGCTTTAAAGGGCTAAAAACTCTTCTTCTTTTGCTTTTAGGGCTAGGCCACATCTGCTCATTGTTTGGCTTTTCTCCCATTTTTTGGTCTTAGGCTGGGTTTTAACTTTGTTTTGCCCTTATCCACTTCTTCTTCATCTGACTTAGAATGATCCTCATCCAAATTTGTTAAGTGATCTTATACAGTTACAATTTCCTTACAATTTTCATTTCCCATCTGTAGGGTCTTGTTCTTAGAGCAGTTATCATTACCAACCACTTTACCCTACACCTCACTACCGTCTTTGCCCATACTATGACTTTCTACTTGCAGATTTTCAGTCTGGTCCTTGTCCAACATAAGTGGTTCTCCTTCAAAAACCAGCTCCTGGCTTGTGACCACTAGTTCAACATTGTTTCTCATCCCATTGCCAAGCATGCTTGAATGTAGTCTTTGAGGGATAATTGAATTTTGTTGGACTTGATGTGGTTTTGGATCATTGGCTATTGAATCACTTTCTTTAGGTTGGATTTGTTCATGAATTCATTTCTCTTTCATTCATTTTTACTTTACCCTTTCTGATTGTGAAATTACTCACATCCATCCGCCATAATGTAGCTTCTCCTTTGGTTGGCCCTTATACTTCAGATATTCCCTGTACTAGTGACCAATATGTGCACAACAAAAACAAAATCTGGTAATTTTTCATATAATACTAGCAGTGGGATTTTGACTCTATCTATTTGCACAAAGACTATCTTCTTCAATAGTTGTGTTATATTTATGGATATCTTGATTCGAGTGAGCTGGCCTATACACTCCCCTACATCATCCATTTCAATTTCCTCCACTTAGCCAATTTTTTCCCCCAAATCTTCAATGGCATCTCTGTTTATGCACATGATGGGTAAATTGTAAATATGTACCCAAAATGATGTGTATACGAAGGGTTATTCCTTTATATCACAAATACCACTTGGTTCAGAAAACACTAACAAGGCTCGATCAAAGTGCCATGGCCCCCTATCAGTATTCTTTTCTTCTCTTCCTTTGAGCCAAACTTGAATAGAAATATATTATCCCTCATTCTTTCAGTCTTAACTTCCTTAACCATTTTCCAAGCTTGTTGCATAGCTGTTTTTAAACCTTCTTTATTTATCCCTCTCATGAGTAAAATTTTCTCTGCCAAATAGTTTGCAGCAGTTCTTTCTCTTTTTTTCTTTATTCTTCCCATGAATGTTACTATATCATCATCTTCCTTCTAAAGCGATTGCTTGACATTTTCTAATTAATTCCTCTGCATCCATGTTTAAAGCTGAATTATTGTCTTTCAGTAATAATTGCTTATCACCAAACCTTCTAAGGTTATAGTTAATAGCAACTTGAAAAGTGAGCGCTTCACCCTCTTTAGCCTAAATCTTTGAAGAAATAAGTGAAAATATAGACAAAAAAAAGATGTAAGAAAAGGAAAAAAAAGGAAAGGAAAAAGAAAAACACCCAATCAAGGGGTGACTAAAGTTAAGCCATGGCGGCTTCGCACAACTTTCATTCAAATACTTTTTTCAGTGAAAAAAGCATTGTAGAAGAAAGACCCTGCCTTTTGAACATGTTCTTTGATGATCGTGCAGGTTTTTTAAAGAAGTAACTTACCCACCAGATTCAGGAGAGTAATAGAAAACTGGAAACAACAATTATAAGCGTTGATACAAGAATTTTCTTACACTGGCAGAAGGGCCAAATCACTAGATTGACTTGGACCTGCATACAATCACCTAAGCGACTAGACCTTGGGTGATAAACCAAAGATAAAAAGCATATGTATCTGCTTTTTTGCTTGATCTAATAAGTACAATGAACGGTATTCCAAAATGAAAATAAAAAAATAAAATTTACATTGATTATAAGAAAACCCACAAATCTATGGTCTTATATGGTCTTAGGACTATGATCCCATAGAATCTATATATTTATATAAAGTTGGGACTACAAGAGGTGATATGACATCACTATTTTTCATTTTTGTATATTCTCTATTATCTAACAAATAGAGAAATTTTCTTTCAGATTTTGCTTTTCATATTCTTATAATTAATTTGACTGTTATTAAACAATTAATATGTAACAGTTCATCAAAAGACCCACTATCTTATCTAATTGAAACCTTCTTGATGATAAATTAAGAAATAATTTATAAATATTTTTAATCACTCTTCTCCTCTGCCTCACCTTAATTTATAAATAGCAACAAAAAATATGATATCCCATGTAAACATAAACACAACATAAAAGAACAGAAAATAGCAATGGCTCTAAAATATGTGTTTTTCATTTTGGTCCTCACTTGCCTGATCATGGAAACTATTGCAAATGCAACCAGCATGAATGATTGCCTTAACAACATTATGAAACCAGGCTACGATCTTACAACAAGATTTGAAGCTAGCGAAGGCCTAACGGAGTGCTGGAACGCGTTAATGGAGCTGAAATCATGCTCAAATGAGATTGTTATATTCTTCCTTAATAGTCAGGCTGATATTGGCCCTGCTGTTGCCGTGCTATTGATATCATCACCCGTAATTGCTGACCTGCAATGCCGAAGAGGGAAATATACTGAGAGGCTATTGTAATGCATCTTTTGCTCTTTCTCCAGGTGGCCTCGAGGTGATATATCAACCTCATATTTCCAAGGTTTTAGCTTAGACAAGGTGCATCTATGACACTTCTATTTCCGTTGTGTTAATTTAGCTAATGCAATTTTAAATAATTAAAAAAGTCTTTTTGTTTTAGCTTTGCTTTATTTTTTTCATGTTGTTTTTTGGAAGTCTTGCCTCTTTAATCAAATAAAATAAATCATTAAAAGTAGAATAAGAAAAAAAGAATAATACTAAATTCTTTTTTCAAAGCCGCATAAGCGCAGTTCTATTTCCTAGTACTAAGATATAATAGAAGTTTAAAACCATTTAGGATGTGTTTGGGAGTGAGGTGCTGTAACTTTTAAGCCACAACTGTTATGGAGTAAAAGTCATAGTTGTAGAGTAGAACTAAGATAAAATGGTTGTTGAGCTACCAAAAACTAGCTGCAAGGTATTACCAAACACCTTGTCAATTGGGCTTTGATAGTTCAGTTGGCACACATCATTCTTAAATACACGTTTAGAATATTAAACTAAAATTCAATAATAATCAACACACTGATTAAAAGTTACAAAGACACATATTTACAACGACCTATACCTAAAATCCTTGACTAAAATAGAATTACAACCTAAATAAGAATTAAACTATATACGAAAAGAAAAATTAATTAATACAAAATCTAATTTAAATAAAATAATCTTAAACTTGTAAAATTTAATCCAATTAGGTTTTCTTGCTCTTCATCACTTTTCCAAATCCAATATTTTCATATCTATATCAAAAAATTAAGTTGTATATTCACATACAGCTTCAAGTACTAGAAGGAAACTTGGGCAATATCCCGAGAGTCCATAAGTATATATGTTTTCATAGGATATTTATTACCAAATTCAACCAATTAGTGGTTCTCACCAAATCTAGCTCAATCTGATTCAAGCAAATAAATTTATATTTAGGGAAAGATTGGACTAATAAGGGTTTAAGCATATTTTTCTAATGTTCAGAACAAGTAGTGTAGCTAAGGTCAGTTGTGGACCCAGAAATTGTTTCTAAGAGGGGCTTAGTGCAAACGTACAATACAATTGAAAAAAAAAACCAAAAATAATAAGTGCCAAATTATTGAACTCTTGAATTAATGATTTTCAACACATTAACGACTATCCTCTACACTTTTTCAGTTTTTTAAAAGGTTACATACAATAATAACTTCATTGTCTACTTTATTAACAATTTGAAATTTTGTTGTTTTCAAGCAATGACTTAAATTAATATAATTATTTGAGGCAAACATAAAACGTCCCACTAAAAGTAACAAATTTAATTCATCAAATAACTCCAACTCAACTAAACCTATTTAATTCATATAAGAAAACCTTAATAGTTTCTTTTTGTTTGATTTGAACATGAGAAAGAGACCGTGTAAATACATTTTTAAAATTAAAAAGCTAAAAACCCGGTCACTTTTGGCTTGATATTTTTGAAAATTTAAAATTATTAGATGAACAATTACGTCAATCAATTAAATCATGTCTTGGGCATCAATTTCAAGTCCTAAAAGCATATAACAATCTAAAAAATGGGCCAAACATACAACATATTTAAAAAGAAAATTTGTAAGTGTAGAAAAGAATTTAAAACTTTTAAATGGACTAACTATAGAGTGATGATATATGGCCCCCTTATTTTATCTCATCACCCTCCACTTTTAAATTTATCTCAATTATTTCCTAAATTGTCCTTATAAAAAAAATCATTATTTTTGTTATAGTTTCTTTTCTCTCACGGGCATCACCACCATCCCTTATACCAATCTTCATCACTAATTCACCATTGCCACCAAGAAAAAAATAATTAAACAACAGAACAGAATATTTTTAATTGAAACAAAAATCAAATAATCAAATTAAGATTACAAAAATTTAAATCCACAAAATGCACAATTATAATAAAACTAAAACCCATGTAGTCCAAAATCATAACCCACGATCCAAAGTCTATAAGTTAAAATCCAAAATTCAAAGCTGGCCAATGTCATTGTCCTAACTTCTAAGTTGCCTTGCATTTAGATTGTGCTAAGTTGAAGTTCTTCCATGACTTTTGTGGACAATCAAAATGACTACAAACGTCTAATTGGATTTAAATAGTCTCATTGCAAGGTAAAATATTCACAGTAATAAATTAATCTTTAGAAAACAATGTATTAGTGTGCAACTTTGTCAAAAAAAATTGAGTTTTACAATTTTAATTGACGGTAATGAAGAAAATAGGTGTTGTTTTTGTAAGAATAACAAACACAGTGAGATAACAATTTACACAGTAGCTAAACAACAAAAACCAGCTACTGAAAATGACAAATGAAAACAGAGAGCAAAACAGAAGAGAAAGAAACCGAAACAGAAAAATAAAATGGAACCCGAGGCCTGCACAACGCAGTATCCTTAAAACAGATTTACCACCTACTGGAGTGCTTTAGGTTTGCTAGTAACTGTTTCCCAGGATACAACGGGCATGAATTTCCGGCTAAGCACAGGCTGGAAATTCCGGCGAACCACAACAGCGAACTCGATCAGAGAAAACAAATGACGAAGATGGAGGAAGAAAAAACAAGTGTGCTTTGTGCTGGTTTTTTTTAGAGTGTCCAAAAAACAGAAGAGGAGGTGCCTTTTTATAGTCATGTGAGGATGTAACAGCTTCTTTGTATTGAATTTTTGAATTCAATATATGTTATTAAATTGCTGTAACAGCCATTGAATTTAAACAATTCAATTCAAAAAATTGAATTGCATAACAGTAAGAAATAATTGTAAAACTGTTACAACTCGTTTGAATTCAAAGAGGTGTGAAACTGTTACACAAAAAATTCAAAAGGAAATTAAAAACGTGCCATGCAAGCTTAGGTGATTTTGGGCTGACATTCGCATACGCAGGACGCGCGGGCGCACACGAGTTCAACCAAATCGGTCTTGGATTTGCACCCCCCCTGCGCAGGCGCGTGTGGAGAGAGCCTCTATCCTTATAATTCTTATTCATGCATGGTTAAGTGTTTATATATAAACACTAATCCCTAGACTTCTTTTTCCCATGTGGGATAAGCCTCATTTCCTTTCAAATTTCGAACTTCAAGGGTGAACTTTGAGAGACAATCTCTCATTCACCCAAGTACCATTTTGAGAAAATAAAATTATATTTTTGAAGTAGTAATGGAATAGAATCCGATCCTCACAAGAATTCTCACTTTCTCTAAGTGGGACCCACTCAAAATAGCATGATATGCTATTTTTTCAACAATCCCCTACATGAATGAAAATTGGTAGTAAAACAGGAAAACATCTAAATTTTGACATCAAAACCATTTTTAACTTTAATGATCGAGTTTATTGGATTGATACCTAGCACATGATAGGTAGGTGTTATCCTTTGAACCTTCCCTTGTAATAGTATAATTACTTTTCTAGCTGATCAGTAAACGCGATGTCTTTGAACTGTTCTGCCATTAGTGTAAATGATCATATACTACACATAGGTATTTCTCCTAACACTGTTGAGTTCTCATGGTTATGTTCGTTTTGGCCTTGAACATCTACCTGGTTCTGCAAGAGTTTCTAAGAGCTGAACCCATAATAGCTCCCTTTGAAGCGGCCCCACTTTTCTCTCACATAAGTGTTATCTTAATTAAGAGTATCCCGCATTACTCCGCTTGAATTTTCCGACGCATAAGAATCATTAAGAGCCTAGCTCAACCTTATTCCCCACGGGCATCACTGTTTCATCATAGGAATGGTCAATGAGGTAATCCTTTCAAGAGAATGACCCCCATAGTGATCCAACTTTAGTATTTAACAAATAGGTTGTCTTATTGAACCTAGATCTTGGGATCTCCAGTCAACTAGGTTGGGTTTTCCTTTGTTATTGACTAATCATTCTATGGGTTTTAATCACATTCCCCTTGATGATTTTTCTACTAGCTCTCTATTTAACCGTTTAGTTAGCGGATCCGCAATGTTATCTTTTGACCTCACAGTCAATAGAAATAACTCCAGTAGAAATAAGTTGTCTAATGGTATTATGTCTACAACGTATGTGTCTAGACTTACCATTATACATATTGCTTTGTGCCCTACTGATAGCTGATTGACTATCACAATGTATACAAATTGTAGGCACAGGCTTTGGCCATACCTTCTAAAAAATTGCGTAGCCATTCTGCTTCTTTACCACATTTATCTAATGCAATGAATTCAGATTCCATTGTAGATCTGGCAATTACTGTCTGTTTAGAAGATCTCCATGATATAGCTACACCTGCTAGTGTAAACACATAGCTACTAGTAGATTTTGAATCTTTTACATCAGATATCCAATTAGCATCACTAAACCCTTCTAATACTTCTGGATACCTAGTATAGTGCAGTCCATAATTACGAGTGTATCGGAGATACCTAAGTACTCTTACGATAGCTTTCCAGCGATCAGTTCCTGGATTACTCATATATCTACTAAGTTTACTTACCGTATAGGCTAGATCTGGTCTGGTACAATTTGTTTAGTACATCAGACTGCCTATTATTCTAGCATATTCTACTTCAGAAATACCCTCTTCTCTAGTTTTCGATAGATGGATACTAGTATCTAATGGAGTTTTAGACATAGTATTATCATCTTTATTAAATTTTCTAAGAATTTTATCTACATAATGAGTTTGACTTAGAATAAGTCCATTAGAAGCCCTCGAGATTTTAATTCCCAAAATGACATCTGCAAGACCAATGTCTTTCATGTCAAACTTAGACTTCAACATATTCTTGGTAGATTTAATCATGTCATCATCACTCCCAACAATGATCATGTCATCAACATATAAACATAAAATGACATAGCCATTTTCTGTTTCTCTGACATAAACACATTTGTCACACTCGTTGATCTTAAAGCCACTTGTGATCATCGTATGATCAAATTTCTCATGCCACTGTTTCGGTGCTTGTTTCAAGCCATATAATGACTTTACCAACTTACAAACTTTATTTTCTTGTCCTGGAGCTATAAAACCTTCAGGTTGCTTCATGTAGATTTCTTCATCTAAATCTCTATTTAGAAAAGCCGTCTTTACATTCATTTGATGTATCTCGAGATTGCGCAAAGCTGCAATTGCTATTATCATCCGAATGGAATTTATTCTCGTAACAAGAGAATAAGTATCAAAGTAATCAAGGCCTTCTTGTTGCCTATAACCTTTAATTACAAGCCTAGCCTTGTACTTATCGATTGATCCATCGGCTTTCATTTTCCTTTTGAAAATCCACTTATACCCCAAAGGTTTACATCCTGGAGGAAGATCTACTAGCTTCCAAGTATGATTTTGTAAAATAGATTCAACTTCACTGTTAATGGCTTCTTTCCATAAAGCGCCTTCAGCTGAAGTTACAGCCTCTTTGATGCTTTGAGGTTCACTTTCTAGCAAATATGTCAGAAAGTCTGGACCAAAAGACTTTTCTATTCTAGCTATTTTGCTACGTCTAACCTCAATTTCTTGCTCTTCTTATTCTTCTTCTTCTTCTGGTGCTTTATCATTTTCTTCATTTTCAAGTGTTATTTCATGAAATTGTCGCAATTCTCCTTGATTCCATTCTAGAATTGCAAGGAAACACATGTTCGAAAAATGATGCATTTCTTGATTCTATTATCGTATTTTTGTGGACATCTAGAACTTTAGACTCATGCACCAGAAATCGATAAGCACTACTGTTTTGTGCATAACCAATGAAAATGCAGTCAACAGTTTTTTGTCCTATTTTCATTTTTTTATTTGAAGGAACCACTACTTTAGCAAGACACCCCCACACTCGTAAGAATTTATATGAAGGTGCTCTACTTTTCCATAGCTCATACGGGGTTTTATCTTCTTGCTTTTGGGGTATCTTATTTAACAAATAATTAGCTGACAAAACAGCTTCTCCCCACATATTCTGGGGTAACCCAGAACTTATCAACATTGCATTCATCATTTCCTTTAAAGTTCGATTCTTTTGTTCTGCAATCTCATTAGATTGAGGTGAATATGGAGCCGTGACTTGATGTATGATTCCACTTTGTTCACATAGTGACATAAACGGAATAACATACTCACCACCACGGTCACTCCTTAATTCTTTAATTTTTCTATTAAGTTGATTCTCAACTTCATTTTTGTAGAGAATAAACTTTTCCAAAGCTTCATTTTTTCTTTTCAATAAATATACATAGCAATATTTTGTGCAATCATCTATAAATGTAATAAAATATTTATTACCACCTCTTGTTTGAATGGATTTAAAATCACAAATATCACTATGTATTAAATCAAGTGATTCGGTGTTTCTTTTAATTATTTGGAAAGATGACCTAGTTAGTTTTGCCTCAACACAAGTTTCACACTTATGTTTCAAATTAATTTGGAAATTGGGAATATGCTTCATGTTAATTAATTTACGCAAAGAATTAAAATTAACATGTCCTAATCTACCATGCCAAAGATTAGAAGACTCGAGCAAATAAGCAGAAGAACTAGCTTTATTATTAATTATTGGTTTCAGAGTCATTACATTGAGCTTAAATAGCCCATCATTAACATAACCATTTCCCACATACATCCCATTTTTTGACAAAACTACTATATTTGACTCAAACACCATTCGGAAACCATGTTCAACAGCGATCCAGACACCAAGTTCTTCCAAATTTCTGGCACATAAAGCACATTGTTCAGAGTCAGTTCTTTCCCAGACGTCATCTTCAAAATCACCTTCCCTTGACCCTCAATCTCAGACGTAGCCGAATTCCCCATGAATAGCTTCTCTCCATTGCTAACTACTTCAAATGAAGTGAACAACCCTTTATCCGAGCAAACATGTCTAGTTGCTCCCGTATCAATCCACCATTCTCTCGGATTAGAGCCAACCAAATTCACTTCTGAAACCACTGTAGAGAGGTTTATGTCTGAAACATGTTGAGTGATGTTTTCTACCACATTCGCCTCTCGCTTCTTTTTAGGCAACCTGCAATCCAAAGCCTTGTGACCCATCTTATCACAATTAAAATATTTTCCTTGAAATTTTGTTTGCTTCTTGGAAATTCCTCCTTTCGGACCCAATTTTTTTTATTTTATTTTTAGGTCCATGTTCAACAAAATTTGCCTTTGCCATAGAAATAACCCCTCTTCTTTCTGCATTTCTGTTATCTTCCTCAATTATGAGCTTAACAACCAGCCCTTCAATATTCATCTCTTTTCGTTTATGCTTCAAATAGCTCTTGAAATCTTTCCAAGCAGAAGGCAAGGATTTCAAATAATATAATTTGAAGCTCTTGTACTTGACTTATTACAGTTTTAGAATCCACCAATTTATAATATAAGAAGCGACCAACATCAAACTTTTTGGTACCCGCATCCTCGGTTTTATATTTTCGGTCTAAGGATTCCCATAGCTCCTTGGTTGTTTTATTTCCTATGTATACGTTATATAAGGAATCACTAAGGCCATTCATTACATACTTTTTACATAAAAAATCTGAATGGTGTCATGCATCAATTGAGAGACAATTTCTCATTCACCCAAGCACCATTTTGAGAAACTAAAATTATATTTTTGAAGTATTAATGGAATAGAATCCGATCCTCACAAGAATTCTCACTTTCTCTAAGTGAGACCCACTCAAAATGTGCCCTCAAAGTAGCATGATATGTTATTTTTTCAACAGTT
Organism: Citrus x clementina; assembly: GCF_000493195.1. Classification (NCBI taxonomy): domain Eukaryota; kingdom Viridiplantae; phylum Streptophyta; class Magnoliopsida; order Sapindales; family Rutaceae; genus Citrus; species Citrus x clementina. The sequence goes on from NW_006262274.1 coordinate 11,515,266, forward strand.
TTAGATAAGAGAGAGAATGTAGACGAGAGAGGAAATAAAATTATTTTTTTTAATTTTTCATAAGGGTAAATTTGAAAATAAATGAAGTTAATTGAAAAGTAGGGGCAGATGAGATAAAGGGGGTCAAATATTATCACTCATAACTATTATATGTTTAAATAAACTTTAACACCCCATAAGGGGCTTCAACCCTTTTTGGACCTATGCTAGATCCATCCATGGCTGAGGTAACGTGCGTGGTCAAATGAGCTGGTATGAATGGTGAATTAACGTGGTTATATAAGGGTAATAGTGTAAAAAGCTTAATGGAACTCTTGGGAGTGATGGATGTGGGGAGCTCAAGCGAGTTCAAGGATAATTCCAGTGAGTTTAGATTATGGGATAGTTCAGGTGAACTCATACATAAAATACAATCTGGGAAACGAAATCATCATAATAAGTGAAAATAAATGTGAACAATTAAAAAAAAAGAATGTACAAGGTTTGCTATTTAGCCTACATCTCTGGAAGTAATTTATCCCCAATCCACTATGTATATGAAGTATTATATAATTCTCTTTAGAATATGAATAAAATCTCACTAAAGGTTATTTATAGTGAATAATAACATGAGAAGGAATATGAGTTTAGTGGAGATAAGATAATTCTCTAAGAGAAGAGTAAGAGAAAATTCTTTAAGAAGGTGAAGTAGTCAAGATCTTCCATGAAGTTCTTAAAAATGGAGAAATCTTAACAAATAAAAATAGTGGAAGAAAAAGATGAAACAGCCCAAAAGTTTCCAAAGAGGAAGGGTAAACCAAAAAAGAGATTCCATTCTATGTGCCTTTCCATGAATATATATAGATTGGGTGCCTTATGAACATTTTTGTCTTTTCTGTCACATGACCCCTCTTATATGTAAGACCCAAATATCTCTTATTTTATTCAATTTTTGCCCTTATAAGTGGCTAAATTTATGCCGTGTGTCAACGTGCGGGGTGAAATGAGGTAACGTGCGTGGTGAAATGAGCTGGTATGAATGGTGAATTTATGCCGTGTCTCTCACTTCTCTCTACTTCTCACCAGCTAGATGGGCATATGAACAATGCACAAACATGGCCAATTAAAGACCCATATGATGGTAATGACATAATACAAAATGCAATAAAACCTCTACACAGAAATTCAGTAAAGAACTTTTGTTTTACATAAAAGTACTAGCATATAAAGATTATACTTGTTCAAGAGCATCCAGCAAAATATGGCCAATTAGTTAAAAGTACAAGCTCATAATTTATAAGCATATATGATCTTATGGATTAAATGCCCAAACTCCCAATACTTAGCCACTTGCAAGTTTACATTTTAGTAGTCGAACAAAGCAATCAGAAAAAGAAAAATGCCATATATGCTAGAGAGATTGGAAGATCCAAACATACTCAGCATTAGGATGAACAGACAACTAACTTTCGATCTTTCAATACAACTCAAAACAGAAGTATCTTCCTGATCCCCTTTAAATTCCAGAAATTCACCCAAGACAAATTTGTTGCCTTCAAGCTGTAACCTGCGAAAAAATAGAAAAGAAAACTTTCATGTTTTCTTTCCAAATGACAACCTTAATCAATCATCTGAGAACATCATCACATATACGGCTAAGAACTTGGACTAATGGGACAATCGGAAGGCCAACTTAAGCCGAAGACGAAGATCAACATAATGAATTGAATATGGTTCTTAAACCAATCAATTCCAACTTTATCTGAATTTTTTTGACATGAGGTAAATCTGAAGTTTCTTGACATGAGGTAGGTAGAGGCATAAGGTGCCATCAAGGAGCTAAACTTGGGGATTGCAGAATGCTCGAGCAATTAACAGTGGAATAGACAATGCTTGCCAAGTTAAAAAGAGCAAGAAGCTTTTACCACAGAAAAGTGATTATAAATTGCCTAGTTCACCAAACAAAATAGCTTTTGTCATTCAATTCTAAAATGGAGGTCATAAATCAATATTATATACAAAGGAAATAAAAAAAAAAAGAAAAGTCAAAAGATTTATGACTTGTTGAACAACCTGCTATAACATGCAATCTCAGAACTGCAACAATAAGTTACTCAAATTCTGCAATATAGGGCCACTTTTAAATATGAACACAGAATGGAAAATTCCAAAACAAATTCATATCCCCCAAAAAAAAAAAAATGCACAGATGGTCCAAACAGCAACTATCTCAAAAAACCTACATCCTGCTTATTCCAAAAAAAAAAAAAATCAAAAGAGAAGCAAAAGAAAAAAAGAAAATAGGCAGCGTACATTCTCATAAACCCATGTCTCAGAACTTTGTTTCTAACACCAGCGCACTGTTTCCACAATTTTGAAGCCAATTGTGAACCAGTTTTGGTGCAACATCATTGTTAGACTTTCAATACCTGATATTGGTCACTTACTTAGCTTAAGCTTTTGGGTTAAGCGGTTTTTAACATGGAACCAAAGCCAAGGTCTGGTTTTCATACCCCGACATTTTATGCGCTTTTGTCTCTATTAATTTCCTAGTAATTTCATGGACTTTTTATTATTATTAGAAAAGGATCCACATCAATACACCTTGATTTCATCCAATCTCACAGGATCCATGATACACGAGAAAGGACGCGTTAGACCTTAAATACTACTTACTATTGGGACCTTGCATTTTAGATTAAAACTACTTGCTGAAGTGGTTTCATAATACTATTACAGCAGTCTCCCAGAAGAACAAAAATTAAAAACACTTCTATTTAAAACTTTCTTTGTTGTATCTTCAAAAATAGTTATGCATTTCTTTCTTCATACCATCCTACAATCCTTACTAGTTACCATTCTCATTCATGGATGAAGATACCACAATAATACATCTTATGCAGGCGATTCAACAGTGTTTCAATTTGCAAGTTTAGCTGTCTAGTCAGTCTAGATGTCTCATCAAATTGCAAACAGACAAAATAGAAAAATATGGGGACAAATTAAATGAGCTTTGGAGATTTTGAGGCACAAATGGAAGCATACCTATCCCACATTGGAGCGGTCTGAAGAATAAAATTGAGTTTGGGATGATCTGGCTTCAGTTGTGTCAATTGGTCATAGGTAATGACCTCCGGCAGGTTTAAAGAAATGGGGCTACAACCCAAAAATATGAAATAAAATTATAAGTTCCATAAGAAGACTGCACCAACTAATTTAACACCATATAAAACATTTGCAGCACATCTAGTGAATTAGATTCCAAATTCATGCTCCAATTTCTCAAAAAATTATTTCAATTGTCATAGACAATATCATTCATATCTAACTGCAGTCTAATATTTGAAAATGAGAAGCTAGGAATGAAATGAAAGGCATCCTCATCACAAGATGTATATGCTTAAAAGCAGGGTAATAATCCTCTAGGTCAACCGAATCATTAAGAAAATTTCTAACCCCAAAATCAGTCCTCAAATATTGCTGCCAAACATGGCACAGCGTGCCGAAATCATAGAAGCACTAATCATATGGCAAATAGATATGAATTTAACACTTAAAAAAATAAATATGAATTTAACGCTTTAAAAAACAAATGACATTACATGCCTAGCAACAATATAAATATGTTAACGCACACCGTAATTTTGTATTAGGAAGTATCACTTTGCAAGATAAACATCTTTCTCCTGCAGGAATTCCCCTTTGTTCAAGATATGATTCAAGAATTGAAGCTTGATTTTTAACTTCGTCCACCTGAAACAGAGAGATTCAAAGAAACAATTCAAATAAGCAATCAGACGTATTTCTTTTCTTAATTCTTAATTTCTCACTTTCACATAAAACTGAAACAAGTGAAAATAGGGACCCAGCAAGAAAAACAGCATAGGCAATATCTTTGAAAAGCCTGCAAAAAATTGTGTGAAATAATGAAAAACGATGGAGTCCCATCATTCCATACCATAGGATAGTTGTTTTAGATAAAAACATAGTTGTTATAGGTAAAAACATCAGGAACCACTTAGTTCATAGTCATATAACCTGTGACAAGAAAACAAATAATTCATTTAGACCATTAATATCAACTAATTATGACAATTTGGTCCAATGGTTATTACTGCACACATTTCACAGAAAAATATGACTTTGGAGATAACCATTAAGTTAGATATAAGATTTTTTTAGTTAGTAGTTGAATTTTATGGAAACTGTTGGCAAAAACCATCCTAGAAGCAATGCTTAGTCAGTAATAAAGAAACAGCCACTTTTAACTATAACTAACCGGATTAGGGTGAACTGCTTCACCCATGCAAACCCAGCTGCCATCATTATTGATTGATACAAGTCCAGAAAAATTCTTGACAGATATCACCACTTCCTCCCTGTAATTATATACTTTGATGTTATCACATACATATGACCCTATATCACAAATTTTCACAATTGACAAGAATGTTGAAAGAAAAGAGAAGAAGAACTAAACCCATGAACATAAATACAAACAGAATGTAAGAAGCATTAGAACCCATGACCTCGTGATCAATTTGGCTCTAACATCATGTTAAGCTATCATTAAAAGCTAATTAATTACATGGCAGGTGAATGCCCATTGATAGTAGTTAAGCTCTTAACATATGTAACCAACCCAAAGAAGTCAGAAATAATTACAGTGGGAGCAAGGACAGAGGTAGTATATTGGTTCAGAAAATCTGCTAAGAGACTTATACCATTGAGCCCCCTTGAGTTTTGCTATAAAAAGCAGTAGTGCCCCTAAGCCTATATCTTGATCCGCCAGTGCATTCATTTTACATTAACCCAGAGAAAAAAAAAATAGAACATTTACCCATTCTTGACAAGAACTATATCAATATTCTGCAGAGAACGTGTTTCAGGATCAGGAATTCGGAGCCCCACATATGCTGTTCCTCCATAAAGCTCCTCAAGTCTACAAATTTGTTATATGTAATGATATGATAAAAATTTTAAAATAATAACAATAATAATAAAAATCAGACTCTAATAATAAGATCAAAAAACTATAACCCATATAACTTAAAATGTTACCTATTGGCAACTGAGGCTGTGACAGTATAATCAGAAGTCTCCGCGTCCGAAACGACGTCGTCGTCGGCAATCCACTTGAAGATTTTGTAAATGACCAAACCGCAGAGAAACCCCACACATAGAGTCGTTAAAGAGCCTTTCATCTGCGCCGTTTGGATCTCAGAAATTTTGTTCCTTTTTTTAATTTTGCTGGAAAATATACTGTAACTATCATACCTGCTCTATTTTTCTTTTTGAAAAGTGGTTGCTTAGAAACGGTTTTTTTTTTTTGGCGGGTTTTATTGGCTGACTACCGTTGACCATACATTCATAGTGCCTGTCAAATTGCGTTAAGCTGTGATGCAGTGTAACATAGACTATATTATGTATAATAATATTTTATATTATCAGTTTATATTAAATTAATATCACTTAGACTTATTAATATTTTAGTTTTTTATTGTTAGTTTTATTAAATTAATTATATTAATTTAGTAATTATATTAAATATTTTTGCTGCTGGCGCTATTTTAGGCTGTTGTGTTCCAGTGTCTTTTGAATTCAATTATTATACTATTAGAGTTTTCATCGTCTTATCTATGCAACGGTATAATTACAATCGGAAAATAAGCTTTCATTCGTTGTAGACCTATAGTTAAAAGTTTTAAAATATAAAATTTTGACTGTAAATCGAAAGAAAAAGAAAGCTTTATTAGCTCGGGTGACAAGGATTCCAATGATATCCAAAATGTATGAATAAAGTCTGTAGCTAAGGTTAAAAGGAATAAAATGGAAAGTTACTGAAAAGCTAAATCAGATACACACTAATGAAGCTTGGTTACAACTTTCAAGTGTGAGATTAATTAAGGGAGTTGGTTTTCATGAATTGTCAAGTTTCAACATTTTATATATATATATATGCAAGTTTTGGCCTTTGAAACCATCTTTTTGTGGCATATGTTTCCTTAGGCGTCAGAGACAAGGCATATTGTCTTATATTAATTTTTGTCTCCATGACTATTTTCTATTTTGCTTCTCAATATGTGAAAATTATTCAAGCTTCTAAGGCACAGTCAGTGAGCTGCTTCACTGACGTTTTTGTTTTATTTACAGTTTATGAACTAACTGCATAGACTGTGTCATTGATGGATGATGATTGTCTCTTTCACCAGAAATTTTGTATCATAAATAGATTTTTTCTCCCTTCTTTTTCAGTTGTTCTCTTTATCAGTAAATTTCTTTGATGAGCAGGGCTACATGTTTAATCTTATGTTCCCAATATGTTTCATATAGTTTGCGAGTAATAAGTGAAAAACATATTGCGCCAGGACTTAGATTAGATCTAGAGATACCCTAAGGCAAAAGAGGAAAAAGAAAACTTTAAACTAACTAGCCGATGAAATTAATTAAACTTGGAGACTCACTAAACAAAAGGGCTAGGAGAACTGCATGAGTAACCATTTGGTATTATTTACAAGGATGCTACGAGATTGTTGGATATGCCATGGAAAGTACAAAAAGGATGAACAAGCTGCATAGAGTGTTATGTATACATGATAACATGAATGAAGATTGTTTCTGTCACAAGAATTTTTAATATCATAAATAAATGGATATGGACCTTTTACTTTCTTTTTCTTTTATTCTTTTTCAGTTAATCAGCATATTTCTTTGATGGGCAAAACTAAATGTTTAATCTAACATTCCCAATATGTTCCATACAGTTTGCACATAATAAGTGAAAAATATATTGTGCCAGGGGTTAGATTAGATCTAGAGATAACCATAACCAAATAAATCTCGGAACTAACTACCTGGGGAAATTAAACTTGACAACTCACTAAACAAAAGGGCCATGAACAAAAATGGCATGCCTTCCATTCGAGGTACTGAAACAATGATCAACAGTGATACACTGAAATTGAAAAGCTTTTTAGCCTTACCAGAAAAATACAGTTTGATATTTTACATTATCATATACTGCGAAAACAAAGAAATACAACAAAATCCAAAATGAAATAAATACAGCAAAAACAAAAATTACCAATAGATAATGATTCTGGGTTTTGTTTATGGCCTGTTTGGAAGGTAATCATCACCAAAATGAAGACCCTTCACAGTGGTTGCCATCCACACCACTGCACATATATATAAATTGCTAGTGCCATTTTCTGGTGTAAGCCAAACTTGACATTTGGAGCTTTCCTTCAGAGATCAACAGCATGCACAGCATCTCCTTTTGCTAGCTGCAGAAATCATCTATGGATGATCTTCCCTTAGGTCTGTCAAGTCCGATCTGCCACTATTGTTTTCTACAAGCATTCCCATTTAACAAGCTGAACTTTTCCGAAACTTGGCCCTACTGTTTCATGTAGATATTACATATGATAGAGAGCAACTTGAGCATCCAAGTGCCCTAAATAACCACTCTCAACGACTATAAAGTTCAGAATACAATACAGCATGAGTGAGCAATATTACAATATAATATGCTCCTAGAGCATTTGATTGTATATAACATATGCTACTGAAGTACTATTAATACTCAAAGACTATGTTTACCCATTCATTGAAGGATTCGGTTTCAGTGTTCGTGTAACCGCCATCCTCCACATAAACTCCATTATCTGACTTTGATGAGAAGAAGTCAGGAGTGGTCTGTCCAGTTTCATCAGGAGAGTACTTATTCTGAAAATCCCTCCATGAATTGAACTGGCCGTCTACCTGCTCACTGTCAAATTGAGAATTCAATAAACCACTACCATAACTAGAACCATTAGAACATGATGATTCCTGTTCTGGATAAACTGGTGACTGCAGTGCCGAGAAAGAGGCATCATTCAGCCCAGTATAGCCACCACCCTGTGGATTGAATTCCAAAAGTTGTCGAGCTTCTGCCTCAACAGAATTTTCGACAATATTTTCGGAAACACGATTTCTAGAATGAGAAATCGAATGGTCTCTTGCTTGAACTTCAGAGACCAAAACACCATTTTCTGTAACATGATTGTTATTAGAAACCAAATCTTCTTTTCTTGTAAAATGATTTCTATTAGTATCTTCTGCAAGATGATTTCTTTTAGAAGTCAAATTTTGACTAGATTGATCTTGATCACTAATGGAAACACCAAGCTTCTGATCCCGTTTTCTTTTAGAAGTCAAATTTTGACTAGGTTGATCTTTATCACTCGTGGAAACACCAAGCTTCTTAGCCTGTTTCCTTTTAGCGGAAACAACACCAAACTTCATCTGATCCCGTTTTCTTTCTAGGCGACACACAACAAAGTCCTTCTACAATCAACACAGCAGAAATAGAAAAAGTTCACCAATTGACTGCTGTATTATCAATTATTTTTCACGAAAATAAACAGAGTACTTACAACACATACGCAATTCTAAAACAGAAACTGATACCTTATAAACAGGGTCATCTTCAACAGCTATTTCGTGCATAACCCACTCAGTCTTAGCTTTCTTGGAGGCAGAATCATGGCGGGAGAAAGACAAAATCCTTTTGGTACCAATCACTTCGGTACTGTATTTTCGCTTGATTTTAGAACCATTGCCCGTCTTTTTCCAGGTTCCTTCCTTTGTTCCTCTATTTACCCGTTTACTCTTGGCATACTTGTAATCAGGCTCACAGAAAAAGTACCACACCTCTTCCTCAGACTGAATCTCAGAATGGCCTGCATCGCAGCAAATGATTCCATCAATTTCTGAATTTTAGTTACTAAACTAATTAATCTTGAACAGACATCGCGTTGAGTACTTGATTGGCACGATTACTTACAGGGTAGCTCCCAGGGCTCAAAGCCGTAGAAATCAATTTCCTTGATCGTACGGACGGAGAAACCAGGATCAAGTCTCTTCATCTTCAGGAGACGAATGATTTCTTCATCAGTTGGGTAGAATCTGAACCCTACGAGACTGTTCATTTCTGATTCAGCACCCAGGTGAAACATAGAGTAATACTGAGAGAGTGAAAGCTTCTTCTGTCCAATTTGGTCTGCGAAAACTAGAAAGAGTCAGTGGGCAATATAATTTCTACTCGATTGCTACAGAACAAGTTGAAATAATGAGTGTCCTGATATCAAGGTTCGTGGAACTAATGGGTATTGCTATCATCTTTGTAAAATGTAGAGTTAGTATGTTTTTTTAAAAAAATTAATAAATCTCTTTTCCTTTTTTAACAACTTTAGTTCTTTTAATAATGTCATTTGAAAAATGTGTCTTCCTTTGTAAAGCTCTCTCTCTCGAATAGAGAGGCTGGAATGGAAGTATTGAGGGGTCATAAGGACCCGGGTGTTCACTCCTTGGGAGTGTAAAGTAGATCATTATCTTTAGTTTTTTTAGCTATAGTGCGTTTGGATAGGCTCTCTGGGGAAGCAGAGAGTATTCTCGGAGGAAAGGATTCGTAGTCATAGTTGTGTGCTCACCCTCTTTCATTAGCTGCCATGGATACAGACGAATTAATTCGAAAATGCAAAGCAATAACTATTCGAGAGGAAGATAAAGCTAGAGTGACGATGGAGGTGGACGTGAAAACTAAGAAAGCAGGAATGCTAGCAAGATGTCTAATGGGTAAAGTCCTTCTCTCGAGAGGAGTTAATAAAGAAGGGCTCAAGGGCTGCGTTACAGCAAGTGTGGAGAACGTTCAAAGAAGTC